>NW_006927888.1:3748-7105 GCF_000298275.1 Orycteropus afer afer
GTAATGTATCAGAACAGTGTTTCTTTGCTATTCATAAGGTTTTCCCTGGCCAATTCTTTGAGAAGTGGACAGCCTCTTCCTTCTTCCTAGTCTGTCTAAGTCTGTAAGCTGGGCTGATACCTGTGCACCATGTGCATCCTGCTGGGTTTGAAACACCAGTGGCTCAGCCTCAAAACTCACATCAACATGTCACCATGGTCGGACAAACCGACAGACAAGTTTGTCTCCCTGTTGGAAACCTCTCCTACCACCCTTACCTGGATCCCTGCAACTGACTCCTCCTCTGTCCTAGTTCCTGAGCCTTTTAATCTCCTTTCTCCCTTTCTCCCGCCCTGCAGCTTTGGGCATGCCTGGTTCTCTCTCCTCACCTGGATCCTTGAGACTGACTGATCACATATAGATAGGTCTTAAAAGAGCATAATGCTCAAAGCAGACATTTTTCACTATTTAAGCTAAACTATTGTTTTAAGAAGACTTAAAAAAAAAAAAAAAAAAAGACCTCAAGGTATATTATTGGTTTAAGATTATTTTAGAACAATAATTTCAGGAGTTCATCCAGACTCCATGGCTCCAAATAGTCTGGAATTCATGAGAATTTAAAAGTCTGTTCTACATTTTTCTCACTTTTATTCAGGATTATTCTATGAAATCTTTGATCAAAATGTTCAGTAATGGTAGCCAGGCATCTTCCAGTTCTTCTGGTCCCATGGCAAAGGAGGCAGTTGATCATGGAGGATGTTTTGAATGTTGATGAAGTCTGCCAAATAAAAATCAAATCTGTGTGTAATTGTTTGGTACATTTAGGACTGTTAAAAAAAGTCTCTAAGATTGGTTTCATTTTCATGGAGAGTTGTATTAGCTTCTGCTTTGATTCCATTTATACTACTATTGGTACTTAACTTTCATATTTGGTCTTTCAAATGTAAGATGTTAAATATTTACCAACCCACCCCCCCAAAAAAATCATAAAATTACTGTCTTTTCTGGTACTTTTGAAAAGCCTGTTAAGATAGCAATCACATTTAAAGTCAAAGTAAAATGTGATAGAAGATCTGAGAAAAAGAGATGTACATGCTTATTGTATCTTGGAAATGGTTCATACTTCCATGATAGTTACACACATCTTTTTCTTCTTCCTTGTAGAGCACTTTGTGAAAGTGTGTACCTGTGTTAGTTCAAAGGGACACACAGACACAAAGATAAACAGAGCTTGACTCTACTGATAAGAATTCTGCACTGCTAAGCAGCAGCCACACAGTTAGTGTCCAAGAACTAACCAACATAGATGTGAGTTGACATCACATTTGGATTTTGACTATTACAGTTTGGAGAAACTGCCAACAACTCAGATTCACTTTTTTTTCCCCTCCTTCCTTTTCCAAGAGGATTATCTAATAGTCTGTTTACACATATAGTACTTGCTTACTCTAATAATAACCCGTGTGCCTGAATCATCCTGTGTCACTTCATGTCACACTTAGTCCTCAGCTGTTTCCATGACTCGCCTGGTTGGCTCTCAGCACTATCTGGAAGCCTCTAAGAATGTGCAGGGAGAATGTGCAGGGTAATCAGTGAATTTAATTTTAACCATGCATGATGTGAGGGATCTTCTATTTACCTCTACTGACCTGTCTTTAAAACACATAGTACAATGGTGAAGGATATTGAGGAGAAAATGCCTGTATGAATCCCTATGCAGTAACATACGTAGATACAAACAAGTGTTTTTAAAATATTTATATATGATATATATTACCACTACTATCCATACAATCAATCTGCTAACATAATCCAGAGACACATATCTGTATAAAATAAAACTGTTATTAGGTGTCTTCTGGGGTGCTGACAGTGTTGTTTCTTGATTAGGATGCTGGTTACATTAGTGTATTCAGTTTGTGAAAATTTATTGAACCAAATGCTTACAATATGTGCACTTTTCTGTATCATAGGATACTTCAAGAAAGTTTTGAAAACTTACTACTTACTCTTAGTTTTTTGAGGAAAAAGTGAGCAACTGCAGTAATATCTCACATGCCATGACAATACACATTTGAGCTGTATCAAACACTAAATAAAGTTTGAAATTTTTATGAAGTCCAATCCAATGAATATCTCATTAAAAGAAGTCCTAACTTATCAATCTAAAAAAAAAAAATCAATGAACATTTCTCATCTCCTTACATTGATATGTGACAAATTTAGTTTTAAAATAACTCTTATTTTGCTATATATATGTTTGTTGTAAAAACCTCCCTATTATTTTGAAAGGTGGGGAAATAGGGCCTTCCTTTCAGCATTGATGAGATAAGAACTGGCACAGATTATTTGAAAGACAATTTGGCAATATCTATATAACAATAATAATTTCAAACATAAGAGTCAGCACAAAGCCAATTCCTAAGAAGCAGAGATCAAACATATTCTGGAATTCCAATTTTTTCAAGGTGCTTCTACCACTCCATCTCTGACATTGGGCACTCCCCTTTCCCTTAGCACCCTTTCCTCCCTCATTTAGGTTCCCAATTCACTGCAATTCTCACAGAACTCATGAATCGTATTTATAATTAAGTGGTTTATTGAGGAAGTAACAGTGCAACTTGGAATCAGGATCAAGAAGCATGTAGACAAATTCTGGAAGTCTTGCCCGAGGTGGAGAGTACATCTAACTGTAGAAAACTCAGGACTTAGGAGAAAAAAAATCTCTTAAGCTCTTTTTCCAAAGAACCAAGGCAAAAGTCCACATAAAGGAACTCATTTCATCACAATCTATAAAAATATAAAACATTCATGAATCATCAAGCAACTCTGCTTTAATAAATTACTCCAGAAATACACTAATAGAATACTAAAGCCATCATTAATTCAACACTCAACTGACTTGTAATTATAGAGTTCCTAACATGTAATAGGTATAGGGCTAGAAACTGAGGATATATTAGTGAGGAAGGCAGGTGCAGTCCTAGCTTTGATGTAGGACTTGCATGAATTATACAATTCATAATTTCAATTTCAAATTACAAAAAAAAAGAGATAAATTATTTAATTAAATGTTATTTGACTCCCAATGAAGAGTACAAGACACTATGACAACATGTAACTGAAGAATCTGAACTAGTCTGGGGATGTGAAATGAAGAAAAGTCTGGAAAAATATAAAAGTCTTTGATCAGGGATAGGTTAATACATTATGGCAAATCTGTAAATAAAATCATATATATTTATCATAAAAAATAAAGCAGCCGGAGGCGGGGCAAGATGGCGAACTAGGCAGAAGGATTGCACAGACCCTCTTCAACAAAGAAAAGGGAAACCAATTAACACAGACACAGAAGATAATCTTGGACCCCTGAGCCTT
>NW_006927889.1:0-668 GCF_000298275.1 Orycteropus afer afer
ATGGAAACAACCTAGATGTCCATCAACTGAGGAATGGATAACCAAACTATGGTACATACACACAATGGAATACTATGCAACGTTAAAGAATAATGAAGAATCTGCAAAACACCACATAACGTGGATGAACTTGGAGGACATTATCCTGAGTGAAATAAGTCAATCTCAAAAGGACAAATGTAGTATTAGTCCGTTATTGTAAAAGTTAAGAAAAGGTTTATCTATTAAAAAAAAATGAACATCATACATGAAGAAAGCAAAAAGATCATTAAAAAGAAGAAAGGAGGAAATACAAAAATGAGGAATGTCAGAAGAGACTGAAACTTGTTCTTGAATGGAGAGTAGCTAAAGCAAATGGAAGAAACAAAGAAGTAAAAGAGCTAAAGATTTCAAAGGGCAACTCACGAAAACAAATTTTTATAGTGAAATGTATAAAGACATTTAGTTAGAAATCAAAAAGGGAGGAACACACTTGGTGTGGTGGTTATGTTTGTGTGTCAGCTTGGCTGGGCGTAGTTGAGTGGCTGGGCAGCTGGATGTAGTAGGCCCCATGATGAGACTGATAATCAACTCCATGGTGGAATCTACTATGAGCAGCTGAGTAGCTGCCTTTGGGATGTGGTCTGCTTCCTGTATATAAGGAGAAGTTTTGAGAATGGTCTCTAGCC
>NW_006927889.1:896-6474 GCF_000298275.1 Orycteropus afer afer
GCACTTTGAACTTGGACTTAAAACCTCCAAATTGTAAGAATAAACTCCTGTTTGTTAAGGCCATCCCATTTGTGGTATATTTCTTGTCAGAGCAGTACTAGGTAACCAGAACACTTGGCATTTCTCAAGATGAAAGAATGAAGAAAAAAAATTAATTCTCAAGTTGAAATATTGAAGGATTTCATGGGCTGAAGAGCAAAGATATGCCTTTGAAGACTAATGTACGCCTAACCCAAGCCATGGTGTTTTCAATTGCCTCATACCCATGTGAAAGCCAGACAATAAATAAGGAACACCACAGAAGTCTTGATATTTTTGAGTTGTGGTGTTGGCAAAAAATACTGAAAGTACCATGGACTGCCAGAAGAACACACAAATCTGTTCTGGAAGAAGTGCAGCCAAATGCTCCTTGGAAGTGAGAATAGCCAGACTTTGTCTTATCTACTGTGGTCAGAAAGGATCATTCCCTTGAGAAGGATATCAGCCTTGGTAAAGTGGAGGCTCACTGAAAATGGGGAAGGCCCTCAACCAGATAGATTGACATAGTGGCTGCCATGATGGGCTCAGGTATAGCAAGGATTGTGAGGTTGGTGCAGGACTGGGCAGTGTTTTGTTCTGTTGTACATATGGTTGCTATGAGTTGGGGCCAACTAAATGGCACTTAACAACAACAACAAAGGGTAAAATATGGAATGATGCAGGATGCATCAAAAGAAGATAGAAGGAATACACAGTCACTGTACCAAAAAATATGAAGCTCTGTTAGCACAGTGCCTAAGGCATCTGACTGCTAACCAGAAGGTTGGTGGTTCAAACCCACTAGCCACTCCATGGAAGCAAGACTGGACAATCTACTTCTGTAAAGATTCACTACTTCAGAAATCCAATAGGGATCGCTATGAGTTGGAATGGATTTGATGGCAGTAGGTTTTGTTTTGGGTACCAAAAATAATTGATTGATGTTCAACCATTTCAAGAAATAGCATAGGATCAAAAACCAATGGTATAGAAGGAAGAAGTCCAAGCTTCACTGAAGGAATTGGTGAGAAACAAGGCTCCAAGAGTTGATGGAATGTCCTTGAGTTGTTTCAATGAACAGATGCAGCAGCAGAAGTCCTGACTTATTTATGCCAAGGATTTTAGAAGTCAGCTACCTGGCCAACTGACTGGAAGAGATCCATATTTGTGCCATTCCAAAGAAAGATTGTGGAACACAATATAAACATTATGGAACAGTATTATTAATATCACATTCAAATAAACTTTTGCTGAAAATATAATACAACCAGTATAGCAGTACATCAACAGGAAAGTGCCAGGAACTCAAGATGGATGTAGCAGAGCACATGAAATGGAGGATATCATTGCTGATGGCAGGTGGATCTTAGCTGAAAGAAGAGAATACCAGAAATATGGTTACCTGTGTTTTGTTGACTATCCAAGGAGATTCAACTGTGTGGTTCATAAGAAATTATGGATAACATTGAAAGAATGGGGATTCCAAAATACTTAATTGTATTCATGAGGAAACTGTACCTATGCAAAGAGGCAGTTGTTTGAACATGGCAAGAAAATACCATGGTGGTTTAATATCAGGAAAAATGTGGGTCAGGGTTGTATTCTTTCACCATACTTATTCAATCTGTACGCTGAGCAAATAATCCAAGATGCTTCACTATATGAAGAAGAATGTGGCATCAAGATTGGAGGAAGACTCATTAACAACTTGAGTTATGTAGATGACATCACCTTGCTTGCTGAAAGTGAAGATTTGAAGGATTTAATGGAGAAGATCAAAGGCTACACCCTTCAGTATGGATTACACCTCCACATAAAGAAAACAAAAATCCTCACAACTAAACCATTAAGCAACATTATGGTAAAAGGAGAAAAGATTGAAGTCATCAAGCATTTACTTTTACTTAGGTTTCTGATCAATGCCCATGGGAGCAGCAGTCAAGAAATCAAACCATGGATAGCACTGGGGAAATCTGCAGCAGAAGATCTCTTTAAAAATGTTAATGAGCAAATACGTCACTTTGAAGACTAAGGTGCGCCGGACACAAGCCATGGTATTTTCAATCACCTCATAGGCATGTGAAAGCTGGACAGTTACTAAGGAAGAGCAAAGAAAAACTGATGAATTTGAATTGTAGTGTTGGCAAAGCATATTGTCAGAAGAACAAACAAATCTATCTTAGAATAAATGCAACCAGAATTCTCCTTAGAGGTGAGAATGATCAGACGTTGTCTCTCATACTTTGGACATGTTATCAGAAGGGACCAGTGCTTGGAGTAGCATATCATGCTTAGTAAAGTACATAGTCTGAAAAGGGGGAAGACTTTCAATGAGATGAAATGACACACAGATTAGAACGATGAGCTCAAGCACAGCAAAGGTTGTGAGGATGGAGCAGGATTGGGCAGTGTTTCATTCTGTTGTACATAGGGTTGCTAGGAGTTGTCACTGATCCCATGGCATCTAACAACAATGACCATAGGTGGATACATAGATATACACTCAAGCAGAACAAGGGTGGGAAGGTGAAAGAGCCTACACACATTTATATATATAGGCTTGACATAGGATATCTCTATGTATGTATTTACATGTGTTGCACAAGTATATAAATGAATGTAGTAGAGAATACTGTGGGCACAGTTATGAAATCTTCTTAGTCATAACCACATACTCATAATTTGAGAGAATGTGTCACTGTGCACAAGGGCTCAGCACCATAGCTTCGGGTGACACTAAGGTCAATTGTCATAACATAGTCCACAAAAACAATGTTCTACATCCTAATTTGGTGAGTAGCAACTGAGGTCACAAAAGCTGGTGAGCAGCGATCTAAGGCAGAACTATTGGTCTCTCCATGATGAGCAAAGGAGAGTAAAACCAAAGACACAAGGAAACAATTAGTTTGAAGGATTAATCAACCACATGGCCCTAGCCTGCCTGACCAAGCGGTGTCCAAATTTTACTGCTGATTTCTCTGAAAGGATCACAATATGAAGTCCCCAAAAGAGTTGGAGAAAAATGTGGAGCAAATCTCAAAATCATAAAAAGGACCAGGCTTACTGGTGTGATGAAGACTGGTGAAACCCTTGAGACTATAACCTTTAGACACCCTTCGAGCCATGAACTAAACTCAACCTCCATGACTCAACTTTCAACCAAATGATAGGCCTGTACCATGAACAATAATACCAGCATTCACTCATTAGAACAATCAGTCATTAAAAAAAAAAAAATCAAAAGATGTATTGCTTGGGGAAAATCTGATGCAAGAGACATCTTTAAAGTTCTAAAGAGAAAAGATGTCACTTCAATGATTAAGGTTAGTAGTCTGACCCAAGCCATGTTATTTTCACTCACCACAAATGCATGCAAATGCTGGACAATGAAAACAGAGGAAGAATTGATGTATTTGAATTGTGGGATTGTAGAATACTAAATATACTATGATTTCCAGAAAAACAAATAAATCAATTTTAGAAGAAATAAGTCAGTCCAGAATGGTACTTCAAAGCAGGATAGTGAAATTTCAAATTGCTTACTTTGGACAAGTCATCAAGAAAGACCAGTAGCTAGAAAGGTACATCATATTTGGTAAAGTAGAGGCTCAGTGAAAGTGAGGGGAACCCTCAATGAGATGGATTAACCCAATCCAGCAGAATCAAACATATCAAAGAAGATGGCACAGGACCAGGCACTGTTTCATTCACTCATATGTAAAGGAGTTGTAGCCAACTCAACAGCAACTAACAACAACAATCACCCTGAGTAATTTCTATTTATTTTCAGAAATAAAAATTATGATGAGTACTTGCCCCTATGAGAATATTGGAAAGATTGTACTTAGACATTGAAGGCAATGCCACAGGAATGAGAACTCCAAAAAATAGTATGTAATGCAATCTCCCAGAGTAACTACTTAGAAGAGGTTACCTCATTTGGCTGCACAGACTATCTCATGACTAGAAACTTCATGTTTGTGAAATCAGGTATCTTCCATCTCATGTTTTTCTCTTTTATATTAATTGCTGGTTAGATCTATTTCATAATTCTTTAAAAATTAATACATTAAAATTACAAAATAAAAAAACTGTCACTAATCCTTTATAATAGACATTACTCAGCTATAATTATTCCAGAAGTATTCATTGTTCATGGCAGCACTTACCAGGAATGTTGAGTACTCATCAAGTCAATTATCCATAATTTCTGATGTTAGGGAAAAACAAAAATCATATAATGAGGAAAAAGACATTGTGGCTTTACATTACCAAGACTGGTTCAAAATATCTACATACTCCTCAATTTTCTACATTCCATTGGGTAGACATAGCCGCAGGAGCATTGGAATTCAAATATTGTTCCTGGATTTGTTTCCCAAAGTAACTACTTAATCACAGAATGGAAAGGACGGGAGACCAAAATTATACTTCTTTCTCTAGTTTACTCCCAGTTTGTATAGATAATACATATGTTTGTTCACTTTTTTCTGAAGAGAAGCTCTAGGTCAAGAATACAATGAGACCCCATGAACTCATCACCCAACTTCAAAAAAAGTCGATACTTTACCATACTTTTTTCATCTCTCCCCTATTCCTTTTTCTGGAGTACTTAAAAATGATTACTGATATAATATTTTTTCTCCCTTAAATACTTTAACTTGTTTATCATAAAAATAAATTTTAATTGAAAAAAATCATCATACCTCATAAATTAATGAAGAAGTAGAGGCCAGGACCCAGGTAATGGCGGGGGCCCAGGACATGGCCTTCCCAAGCAGTGGGAAAGCAGAGAAAAAGCTGGGGGAGGGGGACCAGGACAGACTGAGGAAGCAGAGGCAGGGATCCAGGTAGGGCTGGGGACCCGGGCCATGTACCTCCCAAGCGTTGGGAAAGAGTCAGGGATCTATGTAAGGAGAGCGTGGGGAGGGTGGAGAGGTTTTGAACAGCCAAGGGAGACAAACTTGTCGGTCAGTTTGTCTTACTGTGGTGGCATGTTGCTGTGAGGCTTGGGGCTGTGCCACTGGTTTCTCAAACCCAGTAAGTAGGGTTGCACATGGTGTACAGGTTTCAATAGCTTACGGACTGAGACAGCCTAGGGAGAAGGAGAAAGCCATCCACATCTCAAAGAATTGGCCAGGGAAAACCTTATGAATAGCCGAGAAACACCGTCTGATACATTGTTGTTGTTAAGTGCTGTCGAGGCGTTTCCGACTCATAGCGACCCCATGAACAGCAGAACGAAACACTGCCCAATCCCACGCCAGCCCCACAATCCCTGCCATGCTTGATCCCATCATCACAGCCACCATGTCAATCCATCTTGTTGAAGGCCTCCCCCTCTTACGTCGACCCTCCACCCTACCAAGCATGACATCCTTCTCCAGGGAATGGTCCTTTCTGACAACATACCAAAAAAGGTGAGATGAAGTCTGGCCATTCTTGCTTCCAAGGAGCATTCTGGATGCACTTCCTCTAGGACAGATCTGTTAGTTCTTTTAGCAGTCCATGGTACTTTCAGCATTCTTCACCAGCACCACAACTCAAAAGCATCAACTCT
>NW_006927890.1:0-1184 GCF_000298275.1 Orycteropus afer afer
AATGGCCAGGGCAGAGCAGGGCACCCACACTCCATCAGAGCACACAGACTGGGATGGAAATTCTGCCAGCACAGAAGGTGGGTGGAAATAAGGGATAGTTGAACCTCTGTTCACCAAGAGGGTGTAGGGCATAAGAGTAACAAGGGGAATATCACAGCTTTCCAGTCTTCGTGTCTGGAATATCTCTGTGGTTTCTGGCAAGTTGAAGCCTATTCTTAGGTCCCTGGAAACAGAGAACACTTTCACTTCAAGTATCCAAAATGGTCAAACTGCTTGTAAACATTCAAAGTGGCTGCACCCTCCAGGCAGCCAAAAGTCCACGGCTCAGCCTGTCTTCCTCTTTGCTGCTTCCCCTTCTATTCACCAGCCACCACTGTGGTCTTCCATGCAGTCTTGGCTAGCAGGGCTGATCTTTGAGTTAATTCTTAAGTCTCAACACCACTTGGCAATATCTAAGCTGTCCGTGCTGTCAGGATCACTGACAGACTGCAGCTCCATATGTCTCCTTTTTCAATGTTTTCTTGCACGTTCTTCTACTAGTTGGAGTTTAGTTCACTTCTGTATCCTTCCTTTCAAAGCTCAGGGCTCCAGGATGATTTCTGTGTCTGTGTTAATTGGTTTCCCTTTTCTTTGTTAAAGAAGGTCTGTATAGTTCATCTGCCCATTCTGCCATCTTACTGGAACTCTTAGAGATAAGCTTTTTGTCTGATATATGATTGCCAAATATTTTTCCCCATTCTGTAGTTTCTCTTTTTGCTCTTTTGGAGAAGTCTTTTGATGTACACAGAATTTAATTTTTAAAAGGGACCAGGTTTGCTGGTCTGATTAATCCTGGTGGAACCTTTGAGACTGTGGCCTCTAGCTGACCTTCAGGTCTGGAATTGAACCCACTCCTGTGGCTTCCAGCCAAACAAAAGACAGGTATATGAACTGAAAATTTATATTAGATAGATAAACTCCTTGAAGAAATCAAACATGGGAGAATAGAAGGGCTGTGTATGCACAGAGAGACAGCTCAGGGGGCAGGAGAACATGAGAGGTAAGGACACAGGAAGGGGTGGGTATGGAGAGGAAGTGGGAGGAGAGCTATTGCATTGTGGGAGATTGCAGTCAATGTCATGAGACAAAGTGTATGTGAACTGCTGTATGGAAGATGAATTTGCTCTGTAAACTTCCACTTAAAC
>NW_006927890.1:3971-5509 GCF_000298275.1 Orycteropus afer afer
CAAGAACTGAAAACCAGAGGAATTGTGGAATGACATCAAGAACATCATATGTGAAGAAAGCAAAAGGTCATTAAAAGGACAGGAAAGGAAGAAAAGACCAAAATGGATATCAGAAGAGACTCTGAAACTTGCTCTTGAATGCAAAGTAGGTAAAGCAAATGGAAGAGTTGAAAACATAAAAGAGGTGAACAGATCTCAAAGAGCAGCTCAAGAAGACAAAGGCAATTATAATAATACAATGTGCAAAGACCTAGAATTAGAAAACCAAAAGGGAAAAACACACTCGGAATTTCTTAAGTTGAAAGAACTGAAGACAAATTTAAACCTCAAGATGCAATATTGAGAGATCCTACGGGCAAAATATTGAATGATGCAGGAAGGAATAAACAGAGTCACTGTACCAAAAAGAACTGGTCATGATGTTCATACATTTCAGGAGGTGACAGATGGTCAAGAACCAGTGGTATTGAAGGAAGAAGTTGAAGCTGCACTGAAGGACTTGGCAAAAAACAAGGCTCTGGGGATTGACAGAATACCCCTTGAGATGTTTCAACAAATGGATGCCACACTGGAGGCACTCACTCATCTATGCCAAGAAATTATGATGATGGCTACCTGGCCAACTGACTGGAAGAGATCCATATTTGTATCAATTCCAAAGAAAGATGATCCCCCAGAATGGAGAAATTATCAAACAAATATAATTAATATCACACACAAGTAAAATCCTGCTGAAGATAATTCAAAAGCAGTTGCAACAGTATATTGACAGAAAACGTCCAGAAATGCAAGCTGGATTCAGAAGAAGACATGGAACAAGGGATATCATCACTGATGTCAGATGGATCTTTGCTGAAAGCAAAGAATATCAGAAAGTTGTTTACTTGTGTTTTATTGACTATGCAAAAGCATTCAATTGTGTGGAGTATAACAAATTATGGATAACATTGAGAAGAATGGGAGTTCCAGAACACTTAATTGTGTTCATGAAGAAACTGTACATAGACCAAGAAGCTATAATTTGAACAGAACAAGGGGCTAGTGCATGATTTAACACCAGGAAGGGCATGTGTCAAGGTTGTATTATTTCACCATACTTATTCGATCTGTATGCCGAGAAAATAACCCAAGAAGCTGGACTATATGAAGAAGAATATGGCATCAGAATAGGAGGAAGGCTCATTAATAATCTGCAATATGCAGAGGTCACAATTTTGCTTGCTGGAAGTGAAGATGACTTGAAGCACTTACTGATGAAGATTAACAACTACAATCTGCAGTATGGATTACACCTCAACATAAAGAAAACAAAAATCCTAACAACTGGACCAATAAACAACATCATGATATATGGAGAAAAGATTGAAGTGGTCAAAAACTTCATATTATTTGATTCCACCATCAACACCAGTGGAAACAGCGGTCAAGAAATCAGATGACATGTTGCACTGGGCAAATCTGCTGCAAAAGACCTCTTTAAAGTGCTGAAGAACAAAGACATCACTTTGAAAACTAAGGTGCATCTAACCCTAGCCATG
>NW_006927890.1:5999-7019 GCF_000298275.1 Orycteropus afer afer
TCCATCTGGAGTTAGTTTTTTTGTATGGTGTGAGGTATAGATCTTGTTTCAGTTTTCTGCAAATGGATATCCAGTTTTGTCAGCACCATTTGTGAAAGAGACTAACTCTTCCCTATATAATGGATTTTGGACTTTGTCAAAGATCAGGTGACCATAGGTCAATGGATCTATTTCTGGGTTCTCAATTCTGTTCCATTGGTCTGTCTGTCATTGTACCAATACCAGGTTGTTTTGACAACTGTGGATGTATAGTGGGTTTTGAGATCTGGGAGTGTGAGACCTCTTACTTTGTTCTTCTTCTTCAATAGTACTTTGCTTATCTGAGGTCTCTTTTCTTTCCATATAAAATTATTGATTGCTTTTTCCATGTCTTTAAAGAAGGGTGATGGAATCTGTATCGAGATTGCAATGAATGTATACATTGCTTTGGGTAGTACTGACATTTTCACAATGATCAATCTTCCTATCCATGAGCATGGAATGTTCCATTTATATAGATCTCTTACATTTTCTTGAAGTAGTGTTCTGCACTTTTCTTTGTATAGGTCTTTTGTGCTCCTGGTAAGATTTATTCCCAAGTAGCTTATCTTTTTTTATAGCTTTTGTAAATGATGTCAATTTCCTTATTTATTTTTCAGAGACCTCTTAACTGGTGTAGAGGAATAAACTGATTCTTGTACATTGATCTTGTATTATGCCACTGTTTAAATCTTTCAATAAGTTCCAGTAATTTTCTTGCTGAGTCTCTTGGGTTCTCTATGTATAGGATCATATCATCTCCAAATAGGGGTAGTTTCACTTCTTCCTTACCAATATAGATTCCTTTTATTTCCTTTTCTTGCCTTATTGCCCTGCCTATGACTTCTAATACAATGTTGAATAGAAGTGGAGATGAGGTCATCTTGTCTGGTTCTTGTTTGCAAGGGTAATGGTTTCAGTCTCTCTCCACTGAAATTAATATTGGCTGTTGGTTTTGTATATATGCCCTTTACTATGTTGAGGAATTTCCCTTCTATTCCT
>NW_006927891.1:0-6527 GCF_000298275.1 Orycteropus afer afer
AACTCATAGCAACTGCTCCTTGGGTTTCTGAGGCAGTATCTCTACAGAAGTAGATTGCCCAGTCTTCCTTCTGAGGAGTGGCTGATAGGTTTGAACCACCAACCTTCTGGTTAGCAGTCAAAAGGTGATTTTTAATGAAGACAAAAAGTGACAATAAACAGAAGTGAGGGGAGGATATGATAAAGAACAGAGGCAAGTTTAGATGTCCAGGTTCTCCAGGTATTGTGGTCAAGAGCACCAGGATCTGCCCTCTGGACCCTTAGCTTAGTTCCTGTGTCCAAGGAGACCCTTCCTAGAGTTCTAATTGAGACCTCCAGATTTCCCACTTTATCTGGGGATTTATAGACAAAGGATGTTTGGATATGGGGTAGTCAAGACTTACATACCTGTATTTCAGGACCCTCTAGGAGTCTCTGGAACAGTCTGCAGGACAATAATGAGGTCTCAGTGAGAATCCTGTGACTCCCGGCATTGCTCAAGGAAGGTGTCAGATGTACAAAGACCAATACCTGTGGAGCTGATTATGGGAGTGTGAAGGGCAGCTTCATAATGTAAAAGGAGTAGGGATCCCTATAGCACCATTGGAATGATAGTATTCCAACCAGCAGCACCCACAGTGGACTTAGTAAATGGGAGAAAGAAGTCTGTATTATGTAAAGCCACATATATGATTTGCATGTGTCTGTTACAGCAGCTAGGAATAAATAGACTCAATAGACATGTTGAGAATAGCGACATCTAGAGAGACAAGATTGGAGGGACACTCAATAGTAATGCGTGATATGGAGATGACACAACCTTGCTTGCTGAAAGTCAAGATGACTTGAAGCATTTACTGATGAAGATCAAAGACTGCAGCCTTCACTACCGATTATATGTAACATAAAAAGTAAACAAAAATCCTCACAACTGGACCAATAAGTAATATCATGATAAATGGAAGAAATATTGAAGTTTCAAGTATTTCATTTTACTTGGATCCACAATCAATGCCCATGGAAGCAATGGTCAAGAAATCCAAAAAAGAATTGATTGGACAAATCTGCTGCAAAAGACCTCTTAAAATGTTAAAAAAAAAAAAAAAAAAAAAACCCGAAGATGTTACCTTGAGGATTAAGATGCACCTGACCCAAGTCATGATATTTTTCAGTCGTCTCATATTCATGCAAAAGCTGGACAATGAATAAATAAGATTGAAAAATTGATACTTTTGAATTATGGCATTGGTAAAGAATATTGAATATACAGTAGATTGCTAGAAGAAGCAATCTTGGAAGAAGTACAAACAGAACACTCTTTAGAAGGGAGGATGGTAAGCCTTTGTCTCACATACTTTGGATGTGTTATTGGGAGGAGCTTGGAAAAAGACATCAAACTTGGTAAATTAGAGGGTTGGCAAAAAAGAGGGAGACCCTCAGTGAGATGGATTATACAATGGCTGCAACAGTGGGCTCAAACATAGCAATGATTGTGAGGATGGCAAAGGATTGAGCAGTGTTTTGTTTTGTTGTACATCGTATTGCTATAATTTGGAACCTACTCAGCAGCACCTAAGAAAAACAACAGACAGGCAGAAAGTAAATCAGTGTTTCCCTAGGGTTGGAGGTGGCAGGGATTAGAGGGATATGGTCAGTGACAGCATATGATCAAGAACAGATGGTACTGAAGGAAGAAGTTGAAGCTGCACTGAAGGAATTGGCAAAAAGCAAGGGTCTAGGAATTGACAGAGTACCCATTGAGATGTTTCAACAAGCAGATGCTGTGCTGGAGGCACTTATTGATCTATGCCAAGAAGTTTGCAAGACAGCTGCCTGGCCAACTGTCTGGAAGAGATCCATATTTGTACTCATTCCAAAGAAAAGTGATCCGACAGAACATGGAAATTATTGAGCAATAACATTAATATCACATGCAAATAAAATCTTACTGAAGATAATTCAAAAATGGTTGCAGCAGTACATTGACAGGGAACTTCCAGAAACACAAGCTGGACTCAGAAGAGGAGATGGAATGAGGGATATCATTACTGATGGCAGATGGATCTTGGCTGAAAGCAAAGAATACTACAAAGATATGTACTTGTGTTTTATTGACTATGCAAAAGCATTTGACTGTGTGTGTCATAACAAATTATGGGTAACACTGAGAAGAATAGAAATTCCAGAACATTTAATTATGCTTATGAGGAACTTGTACATAGATCAGGAGGGTGTCATTCAAATAGACAAGGGGATGCTGCATGGTTTAAAATCAGAAAGGGAGTGCATTAGGGTTGTATCTTTCACCATACTTATTCAATCTGTAAGCTGAGCAAACAGCCCAAGCAGCTGGACTATATGAAGAAGAACATGGCATCAGGTTTGGAGGAAGACTCAATAACAAGCTGCAATATGCAGATGATGCAACCTTGCTTGCTGAAAGTGAAGATGACTTGAAGCACTTACTGATGAAAGTCAGTGACTACAACTTTCAGTATGAATTACACCTCAACATAAAGAAAACAAAACTCCTCACAAAAAGATAGAAAAAAGATTGAAGTCATCAAGGATTTCATTTTACTTGGATCCACAATCAGCAGCTATGGAAGCAGTAGTCAAGAAAACAAGGTATTGCACTTGGCACATCTGCTGCAAAAGACCTCTTTAAGGTATCAAAGAGCAAAGATGTCACTTTGAAGACTAATGTGTGCTTGACTCAAACCATGGTATTTTCAGTAGTCTCATACACATGTGAAAGCTGAACAATGAATAAAGAAGTCTGAAGAAAAGTTGACACATTTGAATTACGGTGTTGGTGAAGAATATTGAATATTCCATAGAGTGCCAGAAGAATGAACAGATCTGTCTTGGAGGAAAAAGAGCTGGAATGCTCCTTAGAAATGAGAGTGGCCAGACTTCTTCTCTCATATTTTGGTCATTTTATCAGGAAAGATCAGTCCCTGCAGAAGGCTATCATGCTTGGTAAAGTAAATAGTTAGAGAAAAAAGGAAAGACCCTCAACAAGATGCATTGAAACAGTGGCTGCAACAATGAGCTCAAGCAGAGCAACAATTGTGAGGATGGAGCAGGACTGGGCTGTGTTTCTTTGTATTGTACATAGGGTCGCTATGAGTTGAAACTGACTCAGTGGCACCTAACAACAAGAGAATTGATTTAGCATATGAAGAAATCCTCACAATCAGTAGCATTAAAGAGCTGCAAATCAAAACAACAATGAGATACCATCTTGCCCCAGCATTAGTAGCAAAGCTCAACAAGATAGAAACAAAATAGAAAACAATTGCTGGCAAGGGTGTGGAGAGATTGGGACTCTTCATATACTGCTGGTGGGACTGTCAAATGATACAACCACTGTGGAAAGCAGTGTGGCGATTTCTAAAAAGTTGGATTAAGAGATTTGACATAGCAATTCCATTACTAGGTAGGAGCTCTGGTAGGTATGCTCTGGTAGGTAGTACCTAAGGCATTTGACTGCTAACCAGAAGGCTGGTGGTTCAAACCTACCAGTCACTCCTCGGAAAGAAGATTGGGCAATCTACTTCTGTCGTGATAATGCCTTGGAAACCCAAGGAGGGGTCGCTAAGAGTTGGATCTGACTCAATGGCAGTGAGTTTTTTTTTTTTTTTTTTTTAATCCTAAAGTGAGAGCCAGGACAAGAGCAGATATATGCACACCCATGCAGATATATGCACACGCAGCACTATTTTACAATAGCAAAAAATGGAAACAACCTAGGTGCCCATCAGCAGAAGAATAGATAAGCAAACTATGGTACATAGACAAAATGGCATACTGTGCAACCCTAAAGAATAACGTACAATCTTCAAAATACCACATAATGTGGATGAACTGGGAGGACATTATGCTGAGTGAAATAAGTCAATCACAGAAGGACAAATATTGTATTAGTCGTTATTGTAAAAAGTCAAGGAAAGATTTGTATAAGGAAAGAAATTTTCTTTGTTGGTTACCAGGATTGGGAGGGGAGGGGAGGGAACACTGTTAGATAGGTAGAGACAAATATTGATTTGGGTGAAGAGAAGGGCAATGTACCAAATGTGAGTGATCAACATGGTGATATTGAGGAAGAGGAAGACAGAAAGAGGTGGATGAGAGGTATAGACAACAAAGATGAACTCTTTCGCACATATGGTACTGCGTTGTCAGTGAAGGCAAACGTTGATAGATGGGTGGATAGATGGGTGGACAGGCTGAACAATAAAATACGTCTATGCAGGTGGGAGTGTGCCCATGACCATGTATAGGGTTGGCAGACAATGTTTCTACAAGTGTATTTGTATGTTCTGTAAGAATTCCCAGGTATATAGTAGAACTGACAAGGGACAAGTTTGTAGTCCCTTCTTGGCCACAGCCAGCTACCTAGAGGGAGCAAGTAGGTGGACCTGTGGGCCTGAGACTGTGGTCAGAAGGGGACATCAAGCTCAACTGGCATAACATACTGCACAGAAACATTGTTCCACATCTTACTTTGGTGAGTGATGACTGAGATCTTGGAAGCTTGCAGGCGGCCATCTGGATGCAGCAGTGGGTTTCTCCTCAGCCAGAGCAAGGAGGAATGGGGAAAACCAAAGACACATGAAGGCAATTGGTAAGGGAGGCTGGTGCACCATGTGATCCTTGGCCTGTGCAAATGTGAGACCAGAGGAGCTGGATGGTGCCTGGCTGCTGCTGTCGACTGCTTGGAGGGGGATCTTTATGGGGGATTCTGGATAGAGTGGGAGAACAATGTAGAACAAAATTAAAAATCATTAAAAAAAAAGTGGGGGGGACCAGATTTGCTGGTCTGATGGAGCCTGGTAGAACCACTGACACTATGGCCTCTATCTGCCTTTCAGGTCTGGAATTGAACCCACTCCTGTGGCTTCCGGCTGGGCAAGGGACGGGGCATGTGAGCTGGGCATTTGCATTGGGTGGATGCACTCCTTGGAGAGATCAGTCATGAGAGAGTAGAGGAGTTATGTGTGTACAGGGGCACGGCTTGGGGGGTGGGAGTGCATGGGAGGGAGGGATGTCCGGGGGAGGTGGCTGTAGGGGATGGGTGGGAGGGGAGCTGTTGCATTGCGGGGGATTGTAGTCAGTATACTGAGACAGGGTGTGTGTGGGCTGCTGTATAGAGGATGCGTTTGCTCTGTGGACTTTCACCCAAATCACAATAAAAATTGGGGGGGCGGGGGGTGAGTTGATTTAAATAATAAAGTATCGTCTCACATAATGAAAAAAAAAAAAAACCCTCAGAACATTTCTTGTCATGTTTCCTTAGCCAAAAATATTTTTCAAGCATGCCTAAACTGATCTCTGGCATGGAGAATGGGATTTCTGTGGTAAAACCCATCATCGGAATTTATGGTCCCAGGGAAAAGTGGGAAGCATGCCAGGATGGCATATGTGCCAGGTTGTGTTAGGAAGGAATGGAGAATTTAAATTAATTTGGATTGGCTAATAACAGGGTCTCCCATACCTATAGCTTTACAACAGTGACCACACTTGGACTATCTATAAGCCATGGAGGCATGAACTCCATATCCTGCTCATTTCCATCACATACTACTGTGTCATGCTGAGCAGTACCAAGTAAGCCGTCTCATGGATATGCAGGGAAGTCATCATACGTATTCATACTTCATATATGTGTATCCTGTCTCTGGTCAGTAGGATTATGAGTAATTATTTTTTTCCTCCACAATCCCTTTGTCAGTTGGTTGTACTGTGGTGGCTTGCATGTTTTGTGATGCTGGAAGCTATGCCACCAATATTTCAAAATATCAATAGGGTCACACATGCTGGACAGGTTTCAGTAGAGTTTCCAGACTAACTAAGAAAGGCCTGGCAATTTCCTTCTAAAATGAGCCAGTGTAACCCCTATAGCTCACAACAGATTATTGTCTGATTCAGTGCTGGAAGGTGAGCCCCCTAGCACAGAAGACAGTCAAAGTATAAAATACACACTAGTTGCAATAATGGACTGGAGCACACCATGATCATGAAGATGGCATAGGACAGGACAACGTTTTGATGGCAACTAAGAATAATTTTCTCTATCGGTGTCTGTATTTGTTTTACAACGAAGTTGTAGAAATGTATTACTTGTGTAATAAACAGAATAGTTCAAAAATAAAAGAGACCCCCGTGTGTCATGCACTGCCCCTAGGGTAAAATCTGGGCTCTCTGCTGGCTGGCAGTACCAGCCTCTCTTCCCTGGCTCTCTCCACACCCTCTGTCATAAGCTGATCTGGCTCCCAAGCCTTTGCCTCTGTTGAGCCCTTTACCAGAAACTGCCTCCTGTCCTCCTCCCTCCCGTCCCCTCCTTGCAGCTCATTCATAGTCCTTTCTTCAATCTCAACTAAAAAGGCATCTTCTCAGCTAGTAGTCTCCTATCATCAGAAGTGAAGAAGAGTGCAAAAGCCAAGGGAATTTGGAAGCAATCAGCCCTAGGACATGATGGACCTTGAGACCAGAAGAACTAGATGGTGCCTGGCTACCAATGCCAACCACTCAGGAAAGGATCAA
>NW_006927892.1:0-1299 GCF_000298275.1 Orycteropus afer afer
AAAAACAGCATGGCCAGACACTGGGCTGAACCAGGAGTGAGCCTAAAGCACTGAATATTACAGATATGGCCCTGTCCTCACAGATTGCACTGACTAGCCCAACTGGGAGCATGGCTTCTTTCTTTATGGACATGAATGTCACAAATGTATTCATGCAAACAAGGTCATTTGTTAATGGAATCCATCACCTCTCTGATAATTTCGCCCAGATAGCAAAACTGTTTGATAATTATCTGCTAGGTAGAATTCTGCTATTAGTATCATTAAATGAGAAAAAGAGTAAAATACTCTGAGGAGTCAGTTAAGAATAACAAAAGGGAAAGAGAATGAAAAAGTTCCATGGAATGGAATTGCATTGCATTCAGACCCAGCAAGAGCTGTGTGAACAGAAGTAGGCAGCTAATATGGGTCAGAGTAAATGGATACCAGGTATGTGAGAAGGCAAAGAAGACACAAAAATGGTGCTTGAATCCAAGGACCAGGAACTCAACCTTAAGTCTTGGGAAAAAAGCAGCAGAGACTCACATATAAAACTGAACAACTCAATGTCAAGAACCTTAAAATGCCTAGGAGACCAAAAATCAGCTACAGAGCTTATGTAAGACCTACAGAGCTTACGTAAGCTTACGTAAGACCTAGAGTTTCAGGTTTAGCACAGAAAAGAGACTTTTGAGAGCTTGTTCGTTATATACTACCCCAGGATGGGGGACAAGCAGAGAAGTCAGAGGGCCAGAAGGCAGGCAGTTCCTGACATTTTTTATGTGACGGGAAAGTGGATTTATTTCCACAGGACTAAATCTACCCATTAAATATTTGCAACTATTTCAATTTGTCCTCCAGTGAAACTCATTTGGGATGTTGTTGCTAGGTGTCTTCAAGTTGATTTGGACCTATAGTGACCCCACGTGACAGAGGACTGCCCCACAGGATTTTCTAGGCTGTAATCTGTACAGAAATAAATCATTGGGTCGTTCTGTCACAGAGTTGCTGGGTGGGTCAAACTGCCTACCTCTTGGTTGGCAGCTGTGTGCTTAGCTATTGTAATACCAGGACTTCTTTTGGGATGTTATCTATCATTAATTCTCTAGGGAAAAGAGACGATAATCATATGTCAAGGGCTCTAGTTAATAAGTTAACTTATTTATTTATTTATTTTGTCACTTGTTCACTGAACACACATTCAGTACTAAGTACCAGAGGTATAAACATGAGCAAGAAATGAGCGGAATGCCTTCACACGTCTAGACAAGAGGATGAAATCAAGGGATCAGTAATATAAGGCAATAAAAATAAGAAAGC
>NW_006927892.1:3254-4149 GCF_000298275.1 Orycteropus afer afer
GTTTGAACTACCAAACTTCTGGTTAGCAGTCAAATGCCTTAGGTACTATGCCACCAGAACTCCCTAAGAACACTCTAAGGGGCAGGTATTTTAAGACCCACAGTATGAAAGAAGCCAGGTTGGGGGATGTTAGGTACAGTCACACAGCTATTAAGAGACAAAAATGAATTCTAACCCATTTTTGTGTGACTCCCGGATCCATGTTTTTTTCTAGGCAGCTTCTTGTTTCTCTGGAAAGCATTCTACTGTTCTTAAATAGTATTTAACTTTCATGAACAGGAAGTCATTTAACCACCAAACAATTATCTTGTCACAGTTTCAACATTAAAATGAATAAAGCTAGACTTTAACATCTGTAGCCTGGCAGGTCTGACAATTTTAAAAGTTTAACAAATAGATCAAATGAAATGTTTTGAAAATTCAGGCAAACACACAGACGCAGCGCAGCTTTGAGCACCTTACCTGGAATTTTCAAACTAAGCACTACTCAGCATTTACATGACACTGGCAAACCTAGGGCTCTCTGCAGGTTCATTTCTCTTCAATGAATCTGACCACATCCCTAAGACAGAGACTGCCTGGTTACCAATAAGGAAAAACCCAAAGACTAAACTTACTGTTGTTGATTCCGATTCATAGCAACCCTACAGGACAGACTAGAACTGCTCCCTGAGGTTTCCAAGGTTGTAATCTTTATGCTGGCCCCAAGTGGCAGGGAGCAGTGGCAGATAAGGCTGGAGGCCTGAACAGGTAAGGTGGGCAGGGGACAGTCCCCAGGCGGCAGGGAGCAGCAGCAAACAGGGCTGGAAGGAACAGATAGGGGGTAGCTCAGGAAGTGAGTGGAGCAGTTGGAACAGCTAAGGGAGGCAATTGTGTCTGTCGATTTGTCACATTG
>NW_006927892.1:6124-6731 GCF_000298275.1 Orycteropus afer afer
AGGTGGCATATGATCAAGAACCAATGGTATTGAAGGAAGAAGTCGAAGCTGCACTGAGGAAAGTGGCGAAAAACAAGGCTCCAGGAATTGATGGAATATCCATTGAGAGATTTCAACAAACGGATGCTGCACTGGAGACACTCACTTGGCTATGCCAGGAGATTTGGAAGACAGCTACCTGGCCAACTGAATGGAAAAGATCCATACTTGTATTCTTTCCAAAGAAAGGTGATCCCACAGAATGTGGAAATTATCGAACAATATCATTAATACCACACGCCAGTAAAATCTTACTGAAGATAATTCAAAAATGGTTACAGCAGTATAGTGACAGAAAACATCCAGAAATGCAAGCTGGATTCAGAAGATGGCAAGGAATGAGGGATATCATTGCTGATGTCAGATGGATCTTGGCTGAAAGCAAAGAATACCAGAAAGATGTCTGCTTGTGTTTTATTGACTATGCAAAGGCACTAGTCTGAGTAGATCACAACATATTATGGATAATATTGAGAAAAATGGGAATTCCAGAACACTTAATTGTACTCATGAGGAACTTGTATGTGGACCAGGAGGCTGTTGTTTGAATAAAACAAGGGACATTGCC
>NW_006927893.1:0-1586 GCF_000298275.1 Orycteropus afer afer
ATACACTTGGAGATGGCTCTAATTATTTTCCCAAGTGCAGATAGTACAGATAAACAGTTTTAACCTCAGTTTACACATGAGATTTAAACTTTAGAGCTTTAACTTTAGAATACACATAAGGTTTTAACCAGATGAATTAAGAGACTGAACATTATCATATTAAGAATAATTGATCATACTTAGGAGAAGTCATTCGCTTTATTGGAGAGATGACAGTTTCAACAAGGGTATAAATTAGATATAATTGTGTAATCTTGAAGGTAGGATATTTACAACTAAAATTCATTCTATTAACAGATACTTTATGTTTAATTTAACAAAACTTTAGATTGTTAATGATATCTACGTTTGGGCATAGTGAAAAAAGAAAGCCAAGACAGATTTCATGCTTGCCTAGTCAGTAATTCACAAAGATTTACATAACAATTTTCACAAATTGATCTCAGAAACAGAGCAAAATTATTTTCAAAGAAACAAATTTTGAAATACTAGTGACTGTGCTGTATGTAAAATTGTTTGAGGCAATCTGCATAGGAAATATGATCAAGATTCATAATTGCACAAATTTGAAAAGCCTTACATTTCTTATCACAAATTATATTGCTGTTATAACTCACAAAGAAGTAATTGTAGTATTTTATAAACTGCTTACTGTCTAGGATTGCAAATTGTTTAGCTAAATCATATAAACTTTTTGGCTGCAAATCTTCAATGCCATAGGCTTGAGTCAGTATGTACTCCAGCTTCCAGTTGGATTTTCCCTTCAGATTAGCCTCTGTCAGGTTGAGGTAATACTGAAACATATCCTATAATTAAAAACAATAACAAAGTCTAGTTCACATCTTGGTATATAAAACATTGCACAACAATAAGAGTTATTAGGATTTATGTAACATTGTTAATGAAAATTGTAGTCATTTAAATAGCAAATGAGAACTGATTTTAAAGAAAAGACTATCTTGATTTAAAAAAATACATTACTTCTTTTAATCATAAAAATAATAGAAAGCCAACATCATAAAATCTATCAATGTAATATACCACATTAATAGAAAAACAAGAATCACATGATCATCTCAATAGGCATTTGATAAAATCCAACATCATTCCTGATAAAAACTCTCAACAAGATAAGAATGGATGGGAAGTTCCTCAACATGAGTAAAGGTGTCAATTAAAAAACAACAGCCAAAACTATACTTATTGGAAAAAGACTGAGAACCTTCCCTTTGAGAACAGGAATGGGAAAAAGATGCCCACTATCACTATTATTATTCAATATCATACTGGAAGTCCTACTCATAGCAATAAGGCAAGAAAAAGAAGTAAAAGGTATCCAAATGGGAAAGAAGAAGTAAAATTATCTCTGTTTTCAGATGATATTTTCCTATACATAGAAAAGCCTCAAAACTCCACAGGAAACTTCTGGAACTAATAGAAGAATTCAGCAAAGTTGCAGGATACAAGATCAACACACACACACACACACACACACACACAAAGTTGAATTTCTATACATCAACAAGAATAAATTAAAAAGGAAATCAAGAAAACAATTTATAATGACATCTAAAAAATTAAAATAT
>NW_006927893.1:2589-3351 GCF_000298275.1 Orycteropus afer afer
CCAGGCTCTAGGGGCTGAGTGAAAGCTCCTTGACCTTGGGCTTCAGCTGTGCCTCTGGCTCCCAGCACACTGAAGCTAGAGGCATCTCTTCACTCAGGCAGCTGCTAGCTGCTGAGGCTGATAAACCCAAGATCAACAAGTGAAAAGGCACAGTCCTGGTATTACCAAACCACACAGTAGGCCATTAATTCAAGTCCATTAAAAGTTCTAAGATCAGCAGGGCAACATGGTAGGCTACTGAACAATGACTCGGCTACAGGCATGGTACAAGGGTGCCATCAGTTGCAGACCTTTCTCAAAGTTGCTTCTTATATACTGGAAGCAGCCCACACCCCTAAAACAGCTACTCAGCAGGTCCAGTAGATTCCACCATGGGGTTAATTACCAGTCTCACCATGGGAAATAACTACATCCACATGCCCAGCCACTCAACCAGGCTCAGCCAAGTTGACATACAACTTTAACTACCACAGGTGTTGACTGTGGAAACAAGTACTATGAAATCTTTAACAACTTCAATTTCTTCTCCATTTATTGTGATGCTGATTATTGGTCGATTTGTGAGGATTTTTGTTTTCTCTATGTTAAGATGCAATTCATACTGCAGACTGAAGTCTTTAATATTCATCAGTAAGTGCTTCAAGTCATACTCACTTTCAGCAAGCAAAGTTGGGTCATCTGTGTATCACAAATTGCTAATGAGTCTTCCTCCAATCCTGATGCCATATTCTTCTTCATATAGTCCAGCTTCTCAAATTATTT
>NW_006927893.1:3568-4174 GCF_000298275.1 Orycteropus afer afer
GTCAATAAAACACAAGTAAACATCTTTCTGGTATTCTTTGCTTTCAGCCAAGATCCATCTGACATCAGCAATGATATCCCATATTCCACATCCTCTTCTGAATCCATCTTACATTTCTGTAAGTTCTCTGTCAATATACTGTTGCAACCATTTTTTAATTATCTTCAGTAAGATTTTACTTGTGTGTGATATTAATATTGTTCAATAATTTCCACATTCTGTGGGATCACCTTTCTTTGGAATGGGTATAAATATGGATCTTTTCTAGTCAGTTGGCCAGGTAGCTGTCTTCCAATTTTCTTGGCATAAACAAGTGACTGCCTCCAACAAGGCACCTGTTTGTTGAAACATTTCAGTGGGTATTCCATCAATTCCAGGAGACTTGTTCTTTGCCAGTTCCTTTGGTGCAGTTTCTACTTCTTCCTTCAATAACATTGGTTCTTGATCACATGCTACCTCTTGAAATGGAAGAACATCAAACAATTATTTCTGGTACAGTGACTCTGTATATTACTTCCATCTTCTTTTGATGTTTCCTGCATAATTCAATATTTTGCCCACAGAATCTTTCAATGTTTTAACTTGAGGCTTGAATTTTTCCTTCAG
>NW_006927893.1:6589-7082 GCF_000298275.1 Orycteropus afer afer
GCATTGTACTTCAGGATGGATCTTGAAACATTCTTTGTGACAATGAATGCCACGCCATACCTCGGCAATGTGATATTCCCAGTATAGAAGATTTTATGGTCTTCTGATTCAAAATGGCCAAAACCAGTCCATTTCAGCTCATTAATGCCTAGGATACTGTGTTAGATTGGGTTCTCTAGAGAAACACAAAAACCAGCAAAGCGTGGAGAGAGAGAGAGAGAGAGAGAAATTTACCTTAGGAAAATGGCTCACAAACATATAGAAGCTGGCAAGTCCAAAGTCCCTGAAGGAAACTTCAGGCTGGTGGCAGCCTTAGCTTCTGCAAGCGCAGGGGGCCGAGCAATTCAGCCTGGCAGGCAGTACACTGGTTGTTGACTCAAACAAAAGACGAATCCAAGATCTCCAGGCCGAGCTGTGGGCTGCTCCCTCACGGAAGTTTGTAGTCTGCACACCAGGGCTCCAATCCCTCAAAGAATGTCTCTCTTCCCAGGAT
>NW_006927894.1:0-575 GCF_000298275.1 Orycteropus afer afer
TGTGTGAGCCATTTTCCTAAGATAAATTTCTCTATATATACATATATATATAAGCTTTACTGGTTTTGTTTCTCTAGAGAACCCAGTCTAACACAACAAGTAAAAAGACACAGTCTCAATGTCACCAAACCACATGGCAGGCCACTAATTCAAGTCCATTAAGGGCCCCAAGGTCAGCCAAGCATGGCCAACTGCATGATATGGCTACACACATGGTTCAAGTGTGTCATAAGCTAGAGACCATTGCCCCAAGGCTTCTCCTTATATACAGGAACAAGACCACATTCCTTAAGGCAGCTACTCAGCTGCTCATAGTAGATTCCACCATGGAGTTGATTACCAGTCTCATTATGGGGAATACTATATCTGGCTGCCCAGCCACTCAACAAGGCCCAGCCAAGTTGACACACAAGCTTAACTACCACAGGGAGTTCCAATGCTGCTGCTTCTTCAGGCATGTGTTCTGGGTCTGTATTCTGCTCTCTTGTTTCTTCTGGTTTATCTTGCTTCTTTGTGTAGACAGTGATGGTCTATTTTCTCTGAGACATTGTGGCATTATTGTATTTAGATTTCTG
>NW_006927894.1:1405-4585 GCF_000298275.1 Orycteropus afer afer
AAGAGGGTGTGGGGTATAAGAGTAACAAGGGGAATATTGCACCTTTTCAGTCGTTGGCATCTGGAATGTCCTTGCAGTTTCCAGCAAGTGGAGCCTATTCTTAGGTCCCTGGAATCTGAGAGCACACTGTTGCTTTAAATAACCAAAATGGTCAAACCACTTGTAATCACTCAAAATGACTGTGCTCCTCCGGACAGGCAAAAGTCCACAGTTCAACCCATCTCCCTCTTCACTGCTTCCCCTTTTATTCACCAGCCACCAGTGTAGTCCTCCATGCAGTCCCTGGCTAGCAGGGCCAATCTTTAGGTTAATTCTTAGGGCCTCACACCACTTGGCAATATTCAAGCTGTCTGTGCCATCAGGATCACTGACAGCTCGCAGCTCTGTGTGTCTCCCTTTTTGGTGTTATCATGCAGATTCTTCTACTAGTTGGAGTTTAGTCCATTTCTGTATGCTTCCTTTCAAAGCTCAGGGCTCCAGGATTATCTTCTGTATCTGTGCTAATTGGTTCCCTTTTCTTTGCTGAAGAGGGTCTGTGTGATTTGTCTGTTTATTCCATCTTATTGGAACCCATCAATCTTATTTTTATAATCAGTCTTTTTTATGTCTTGTATAAAAAATCCTTTTCTATCCCAAAGTCAGAAAAATATATAGACTTCAAGATAATGCATGGGTCAAAAAATAAATTATAGTGGAAATTAAAAATTATTTCGAATTAAATAACATTGAAAATATGATATATCAAACCTTGTGGAATAGGGCAAAAATAGTACATAGAGGGAAATTTACAGCCATAAATGTTAATATTAGAAAAGGGGGATATTGATGAGCTAAGTGTCCAACTTAAGAAACATGGCAGAGTTAATTAGTCCTCACCAATAACCATTTTACCATCTGTCTTCCAGTTGTGAGTCAGAATCAACTTGAAGACACATAACAACTTCCTAGTGGTGGCCATGATTGTCACTTCTAGGCCAAGTTGGCCAAGTATCTAGTTTCTCTTTCCCATGTCCCACTCACAGTCCAACCAAAGGAAAATGCTAGGCAACCCTGATGCCCCAAGTTGGAGAAACCACAAGAGAAGAGCAGACCAAGGCTCTGAGTCACAAGTCAGAGGAGGGCCACCATGGCCCTACCTGGAGCACCCACATGGAACTTTGCATGAGAGAAATGTAAACTGTAAATGTGTTAAACCATGAGATTTGGGGGTTGTTTGTTATAGTGAGAGTTGGAAGCAAGACTGGGCAATGCACTTCTGTAAAGATTTACCACCTCGGAAACCCAATGAGGGTCTCTGTGAGTTGGAATCAACTTAAAGGCATTGTTTTTTTGTTTTTGTTTTTTGATGCAAGAAGTAATAATGGAATAAACACAAAGGAAAATAGAAGGGAGGAGAAAATAAAGAGTAGAAATCTATGAAATGGAAAACAAAGAAGCAATAGAAAGACCCAATGAAGGGACAGCTGCTCTTCCTTAACTGTAGGAAAGCCATCAGGTAACTCTCCAATAATGTTCTTAGTCCTTTTGCCAAGTGCATCTCCATGTCCCCATGCTGTTCAAAAGGAGAACAGACTGAGAGCCTGCTTATACGAAGCTACAATGGGTTAGATTATTTGTTCCTTTTTCCTTCAAGTGCCAGATAAAGTTGCTGTGTTCTCTCTCATCACAGGGACCAAAGTCAAGGGCGGGAGATGGCCTGAACATGGAGGGCAAATCATTGTCGTCTGAGCTGCCTCCAGAAAACACAAAGGTTAAGGAGCAAAGCCAGAGGCCAAAGCTCAGAAGCAAAGGAGGAAAGGAGCCGCTGGGTGGTGGAAAAGGTTAACACACTCGGCTGCTCGCCGAGAGGCTGGAGGTGCAAGCCCACCCACAGGCACCTGGGAAGAAATGGCCTGGTGGTCTGCTTCCAAAAACCAGGCACTGAAGACCCCAGAGCACAGTGCCACTCTGACACACGTGGGGCCGCAATGAGTTCACATGGACTCGACAGCAACTGGTTGAAGGTTGAACAGCAAGGACAATCAGGGCCCAGAGAGTGGGGGGCAGGGCTTCCCGGGGACCAAGGATGAGAGTGGCCCACGGAAGGACAGAAGACAAAGCAGAGTGTCCTTGTTTGTGGGCCCCAGGTGTTTTCCATTTCCAAGAATAGAATTCGACCCCATTTCCCGTTTAATGAGAGGAGAGTGGTTTCAAGTTTCAGCTAATTCTACCAGAGTGCTTTTGATAAAAGTACCCAGATGTACTCATCAGAGAAGAACCATGAGAAAGCCCAGTAATAGTCAGCATCATTAACTTGCTATTTTCCAAGGAGTCTCTTTATTTAATCATTTGATGTGTTTTTAATATCTCTTCCTTTTCATTTTCTTTTCTTTGTAGAAAGTCTCCTCTTTGCCAGCTTTCAGGAGTGTAGGGTACAGCAGGGGGTGTGGGGCAGAATTCCTGCTTGTCCTCATACGTAAACCGAGTAGAATATCACAGATTCAAATGGACCCAAGTTTTAAAAGTCTGGTTGGAAAGTAATGTCAGAATCAACTTGATGGCACATAGCATCAACAACAAACAAGCAAAGGACAGTATCATTTTAAAACTAGACTTTTGTGTCACAGGCCTGAGCAGCCGTGGAGCTTGTTGTCCCTAAACAGCAGAATGCCCCCCCCCCCCGTGGTTCTATCACTCAGCCTCTCAGGAGGAAATGCGTGGTAGAATTGCATGATCTACTCCACAGCCTCAGTGTTACACACTTGGCTTGCTCAGGTCTAAATTGTGTACAATTTAGATAGAATTATCCTCCATCTCTTCTATACTAATCAGAACATTCTTTAGCCCCTACCCCCAATTAATTTTCTATGGCTAATTTCAAACTGTCTGTATGATCCACTAAGGAGCTCTTTGTAGACGTCTGAAAGTGCCTCCATCCTCAGCAGTTACTACAATTCCGTAACCGAAGAAGCTATTTTTGATTGCCACGTTTATTGTTTTCTGAGCATGATTGCTCTCCAACACCTGGTCTAATGTTTTTCTTTAGAACAAGAGCCAGTGCCATGAGATCCTGTATGATCGTCTGTGGAAACCATGATATAAAATTAAAATTTTTCATATAAAACCTTAATATTTGTTCTGACTGCACAGTTGTTCATTTTACCGTCTAATTACTTCACTAACAGTTGCTCTGCCCACCAC
>NW_006927894.1:5347-6655 GCF_000298275.1 Orycteropus afer afer
AGCCTTCAAAACTCTATGGAGCAGTTTTACTCTGCACACATGGGGTTGCCTTGAGCCAGAATCAACTTGACAGCTCTGAAAATAGGGCTCTAGTGAAATTAAAAGAAAAAAAAAATTTCTGTTCTAAATGTTCATGATCAACCCTTGTTTAAAATAATCCCTGTTTATGTAATGATATGATTTAGCAGCTATGTAATGATGTCATTTAGTAGTTGTGTAGTGATGTAATTGTTCTCTATTTCATGATCTGATATGGTCATCCTCCATTTTTGCATCAAGTCAATTTTTGCATAATGACCTGCTCTTTGGAACCTAACCATGTCAATAAGTGAGGAGTGGGTGTCGACATTCACTGAAATACTCTGGTAATTGTAGTTATTTCATCTTACCATTAGTTGTTGTTAAATTGATTCTGTCTAATGGCAATCAATCCCTTGTGTCAGGGTAGAAATGTGTTCCAAAGGGTTTTCAATGAGTGACTTATCAAAACTGGATTGCTGGGCCTTTCTTCTGAGGTGCCTCTGGGTAGACTCAAACCTACAATCTCTGGGTTACCAACCACATACATTAACTGTTTGCACCACCCAGGGACTCCTGCTCCATCTGTGGTAGTTAAGGTTGTGTGTCAACTTGGCTGGGCCTAGTTTTGAGTAGCTTGGCAGCTGGGTGTTGTTATTCCTCATGATGAAATTGGATGTGGTGTAATTACCTCCATGGTGGAATCTGCTGTGAATGGGTGATCAGTTGAAGGGGAGTTGCTTTCGAGGTGTGGCCTGCTTCCAGTATATATAGAAAAGCTGTAGGAAAGGTCTTTAGGTTTTTCCTCATTTTGGATCCCGCATTTGGCTCATCATCATCTCCAGTTCCTGGACTTGAACCAGCGGCCTACCATGTTGCTGCTGATCTTGGGCCTGTTGCCTTCACAGCCTGTGAGCCAACAATCTGCCATTTTATCTGCTGATGTTGGATTTGTCTGCCTCATTGACAAGGGGAACCTACTACCACCATGCAAGAGGAGCCAGGAGAGGAGCACATCTTTTGGACCCAGGGTTCCTATGCTGAGATCCTCCTAGGAACAAGAGACACAGAGAAAGTCTTCCCCTAAAGCCAGCACTCTGAACTTGGACATCTGGCCTCTAGACTCATGGTAGCATTTTGTTGTTTTTATTAGGTGCCATTGAGTCATCTCTGACTTATAGCAACCCTATGCACAGCAGAATGAAACACTGCCCGGTCTTGTGCCAGCCTCACGATCCTTGCTATACCTGAGCCCATCATTGCAGCCACTGTGTCTATCCATCTCATTGA
>NW_006927895.1:0-1282 GCF_000298275.1 Orycteropus afer afer
CAGACTTCGTCTCACCTACTTTGGTCATGTTGTCAGAAGGAACCATTCCCTGGAGAAGGATATCATGCTTGGTAAAGTGGAGGGTCAACGAAAAAGGAGAAGGCCCTCAATGAGATGGATTGACACAGTGGCTGCAATGAGGGGCTCAGATACAGCAGGGATCATGAGGCAGCACAGGACCAGGCAGTGTTTGCTTCTGCTGTACATAGGGGTCGCTATGAGTTGGAGATGACTTGATGGCAGTTAACAACATAACAACACTTAGGTTACTATTTATCTTGCCAATATTTTCACAAATAGTTTAGATTTTGTGTTCCACTGACTTGCAGATGACCTCGTCTACGAAAAGGCCCAGCTGACTTCCAATTTGGAGTTCTGCTTATACTCCATGCTCCAGTGTGGAGCCCCCTTTTCGTCTTCTTCCCTACAAGATAAAAATGGTATGGACCTGTGCATGTAACACTGGATATTAACTGCTTCTCTCTAATGGAAACATTCAGTAACAAATATTGATTGTTGGATCAACAGCCAAGAAGACTGACAAAAATCTTAGTCTTACCTTAGGGAGTAGCAGCTGCACTTATTTTTTAAATAATATAATAAACCCATTTCTTCCCCTCCATTTTTTTCCCTTTGCAAAATCAAATGACAAATGAAAGTCCTGAATTGTTTACTTCCAAACGACAGCAATTCAATGGCATTTTGTGTTCTGCTCCTCCTTTGATGGTATGTTTCCAGCTAGGGCCCTCACCGTGCCGTCCTCATATTACCCACAATCTAGGCCTTCTCTTCTTTTGGCCAAGGAACGTGTAAGGGCTTGGCAGGAGGAAACCTTGTGAATGCACATGAGTTCAGCCATTCCTACGAAGCCCAGTTACAGAGGATGGGATGAAAGTAATAGATAAATATCCCAACACAGGTCTGTGGTCATGGACTCAGCTGGGTTTTTGACAAACAGAAACTTGAACAAATATTGATGAAGGTGGGAAATATTCATTGACAACTCTGGAAGCTGTCTCAAGACAACTGGGCCTTGTCATAAACCAGGTCATCTGTAAGTCAGTGTAACACAAATTCTAAACTATTTATAAAAATGTTGGCAAGATAAAAAGTAACTTAAGTACTTAAGAGAGGATATAAGAGGATCAGTAGGGAGGTTACTGTGTAGCCCAAGCAAGTGTTGATGGTGGCTTTGTCTAGTGTAGTGATGGGGGCAATGGAGAGAAATGGAATTTACAGGAGGAAGATGGGCCAATCTCCTCCCATAAAGATTTATCGCCTC
>NW_006927895.1:2672-3614 GCF_000298275.1 Orycteropus afer afer
TTTTTTTTTTTCATATTTTATTGTGCTTTGGGTGCAAATGTACACAGCAAAAATTGTTTTACATTCAACAGTTCATGTACATTTGATTTCACACCCCAATTACCATTCCCTACCATGACAAACTCTCCTCCTCTCCCATCCCCCATGCCCTTCTCATCTGTGCATTCCTGTCTGCCCAGCTTTTCCTCTCTGTGAATGCTGCCCCGCTGGTGCCCCATGGCCAATTGCTCCAAGGGGTCTATCTCCTTAGAGTAGGTGGGTACATTGCCCTGGGGTAGGTGTCCTGCCTGTAGATCTTGACTGTTGGGCTGAGAGCCAATCCATGGAAGTGAGTCCATTTCTAGGCCCAAAGGGTAACCCGGGGCCATAATCTTGGAGGTTCCACCAGACTTTCTATCTGACCAGTAATTCTGGTCATTTTTGTGTTTTTGAATTTTGTTCCACATTTTTCCTCCCACTCTATCCAGGATCTTCAGTTTTGATTCCTTTCTGAGTAGTTGACGTTGGCAGCCAGGCATCATCTAGGTCTTCTGGTCTCGGGGTCCATCATATCCCAGGATTAATTGTTTCCAGATGCCTTTGATTTTCTTCACTCTTCTTTGCTTCAGATGAGAGGAGACAAATAGTTGCATCTTAGATGGCTGCTCGGAAGCTTTGAAGATCCCAGTCGTTACTCACCAAAGTAGGTTGTGGAACAAGATTGTTATGTACTGTGTTGTGCCAATTGAGCTGGGTGTCCCCCAAGACTATGGTCCCAAGTGGGTCCAATGATTCTCTCTCAATGTGTTTGGTTGTCTCTGAGAGGTTACTCCCACTCTGTCTTCTGTTGCTTCTGTAATGTGTGTGGCTAATTTTGTAGCACAAGTGCGTATGTAAGATGCTCCTCAGTCAAATCCATCCTTGGCCTAGGGTATATTCCTGTTTGCCGACCTCCACCTCATC
>NW_006927895.1:4204-4733 GCF_000298275.1 Orycteropus afer afer
AACTCTTTAGGATATATATCTAGTAATGGAATTGTTGGATCAAATGATATTTCTACTTTCAGTTTTTTAAGGAAACGCCATACCATTTTCCATCCACAATGGTTGTACAATTTTGCAGGCCCGCCAGGAGTGTATGAGAGTTCCAATCTCTCTGCAACCTCGCCATACTCTGGTTTCTCTTCAGATAGTATAAATCTTTATCCAGGTTTTACTTTTAATGCTCGGTGGTGTCAGTATTGCTGCCTGGAGGCAAAGCCTTCCTAGGTATTCAGAGATTTGAGACTACAGAGGCTCTCTATGCCCACATCACTGTCAGTGGGAGGCGCCATTACAAAGATGACAACTCTTACTCCATGCTTGCTTTCTGTTTTCATTGCAAACCTAAATGAAAATATTTCTAATTCCTTTGGGCCACAGGGAAAGCAGACTCATTGGCTATCCTGGGTGAGGGACTAGATTCCATTGGTTGTGTGGTAGGCTTGGCTTTACCTTCTCGCTGGACTGCTCCTCTTTGCCCTAGCTTCCCTCC
>NW_006927895.1:5769-6339 GCF_000298275.1 Orycteropus afer afer
TTTACAAGAGCTGCTTTTCCAATTAAACTTCTCTACTTTGTACCTTGGCTATTAATATTCCCGTAGCCCATGAAAATAGTAGTCAAGAAGTCAAATGATGTATTACATTGGGCAATCTGCTGCAAAAGACTTCTTTAAAGTGTTTATGAGCTTAGAAAACTAAGGTGCAAGACATGGTATTTTCAATTGTCTCCTATGCATATGAGAGCAGGACAATGACTAAGGAAGACCACAGAAGAACTGATGCATTTGAACTGTAGCGTTGGCAAAGAATATTGAATGAACCATGGACTACTAGAAGAATGAACAAATCTCTGTTGGAAGAAGTAGAGCTGGTATGCTCCTTAGAAGTAAGAATGGTTTGACTTTGTCTCTCATACTTTGGTCACGTCAGAAGGGACCAGTCCCTCGAGAATGACATTATGCTTGGTAAAGTAGAAGGTCAATGAAAAAGGAGAAGACCCTCAATGAGATAGGTTGACACAGTGGCTGTGACAATGGGCTCACATGGCAACAACAGTGAGGATGGTGCAGGACCAGGTGGTGTTGCATTCTGTTGTACATAGGGTC
>NW_006927895.1:6439-6942 GCF_000298275.1 Orycteropus afer afer
CATCCTTACCCTCACTACTCTTTACAAGAGCTGCTTTTCCAATTAAACTTCTCTACTTTGTACCTTGGCTATTAATATTCCCGTAGCCCATGAAAGTAGTAGTCAAGAAGTCAAATGATGTATTACATTGGGCAATCTGCTGCAAAAGACTTCTTTAAAGTGTTTATGAGCAATGATGTCACTTAGAAAACTAAGGTGCAAGACATGGTATATTCAATTGTCTCCTATGCATATGAGAGCAGGACAATGACTAAGCAAGACCACAGAAGAACTGATGCATTTGAACTGTAGCATTGGCAAAGAATATTGAATGAACCATGGACTACTAGAAGAATGAACAAATCTCTGTTGGAAGAAGTAGAGCTGGTATGCTCCTTAGAAGAAAGAATGGTTTGACTTTGTCTCTCATACTTTGGTCACGTCAGAAGGGACCAGTAACTCGAGAATGACATTATGCTTGGTAAAGTAGAAGGTCAATGAAAAAGGAGAAGACCCTCAATGAG
>NW_006927896.1:0-6462 GCF_000298275.1 Orycteropus afer afer
GCGGGATCGGGCAGTGTTTCGTTCTGCTGTGCATGGGGTCGCTATGAGTTGGAAACGACTCGACGGCACTTAACAACAACAACAACAATCTTTATGGAAGCAGACTGCTACATTTTTCTCCTGCAGAACAGCTGGTGAGTTCAAACTGCTGACCTTTTGGTTAGCAGCCAAATGCTTAACCACTACGCCACCAGGACTCCTTCTTCTGCCAGTAGTTAAAAAAAAAAAAGTTAAATAACTAACAATAGCTAATAAAAATGTATAAGATCTTCATGGACATTATTATAAAACTTTACTAAAGAATGTCAAACCTAAATGAATGAGTGATATATTGTGTTCATCATACTAGAACTTTCTTAAGAACTTACAAACATTTCTAAACACACCTTATCCACTCTCTAAGCAAACAGGTCTGGCCTCATGTTCACCTGAAACAATGGGTAACAGGGTTAAAAGTTGATAGGACTTGTAACCAATTAGCCAGTTGTCTCACAAGTCTCACAATATTTGGAAGTCCGGATATAATTTAAGGAGCTCTGGTAGTGGAGTGGTTAAGGCATTTGACTGTTAACCAAAAGGATGGTGGTTCGAACCCACCAGCAGCTCTGTGAAGGAAAGATGAGGCAGTCTGCTTCCATAAAGTTTTATAGACTTGGAAAGTCAATGGGCTCGCTATGAGTCAGAATCAGCTTGATGGCAGTGAGTTTGGTTTTTTGGTTGGATATAATTTAGCTTGGTCACTAATTTAAAAAATCTCTTGTCTGTGGTCTCCACAGGCCAGATTCTTCTGTTACAAACTTTTTTAAGGTCAGATATGAAATACAAATTTAAATCTCCATATATAAACTTTTCAACAACTTCTAGGAAATAAATTTTCTATCAAGCTCTAGGAATAAATTCTGATAATAAAAAAAATCAATAAAGCATATTCAGAACTAACTTTCACTGTTTTTGTGCTATCTAGATCCCTCCATCCTCTTTATCATCATCTTAATTATACCATTACTTGGTCATGAACACATCTGTCTGAAGGGAAGTAAGTGTCACACAAAACAAAATTCACAATAGTTAAATGTGCCACTGGTTAACAATGCTGGCCAAATGATGTAGGAAGAAGGAAGCATTTACTAGTGAAAATGAGCTGGAGGAGAGGGAGAATTATATGGGGATCTGCTTTATTTAAAGCATCTTTGCTCTTCACAATATAGATCAAACATATTTAGATATATTTAATTGTGTATTATACCAGACAGTGTTGGCTGCTGACCAAACAGCCATTCTCTCTTTATTTATTAAGAATAGTCTGAATTTTTTAAGGTATTGGGTGATCAAGTGACTCAAGAGAAAAAGGCCAATCTTGATTGTTCTATGCTAATAGTGGTAACTCTGTTCATCTTGCCAGTAGTTGGTTTAGGAACAGACTGGTGATAAAATACAATGGAATATTATTCAGCAATAAGAAATAACAAAATATGGATACATGCAAGGACATGGATAACTAACTAGCTCACTGCCATCAAGGTGATCCCAACAAACAGCAACCCCTGGACCTCAAAAACATAATATTAAGTAAAAGCAGCCAAATGCCATGGCTGCATATTTCATGATTCTATTTCTATGAAATTCCAGAAAAGACAAATTTAGAGAGAAAGAAAGCCAATCAGTGGATGGTTGGGGGTAGGAGCAAGAAATGACTGCAAACAAACCCAAGGGACTTTTAGGGCCAATGAAAATAGATTGTGGTGATGATTGTACCAATCTATAAATTTACTGAAAATCATAAAATTGTATACTTATAATGGGTGAAATTTATGGTATGTAAATTATACCTCAATAATATTTTTTAAAAAGAAGTTCCAGACAGTGAGTTATAAAGGGAAGTCTGGTAGGACCCTCTAGGAAAGCTTTCTTCCCTCTTAGGAAAGGGCTATATGAAAGGCATGCCCTGTTCAGCCCCCAATGCCTGGCACTGCAGGAGCCATCCAATGGCTATGTGGAGCCAGTTTAAGAAGTGCCAACACATTGAGGGCTGAAGGATGGAACGATCCTTGATTCTTGATGACCCCATGAATTTGGTAAATTATCTACCCTGGAAATAACACTGTACAGAATACTTATCTTTTGCTGCTGTTGTTTATAATGATAAAATATATACAATATAGAATTTGCCATTTTTACCATTTTCAAGTGTGTAATCCAATGGCATCAATCACTCTCACAATGTTGTACAATCATCACCACTATCTCCTTCTAAAATTTTTTCATCACCCTAAATATAAACTCCATTAAGCACTGAATCCTCATTCCTTCCTCTCCCCAGCCCATGATAACCACTAATCTACTTTTGTCTCTATGCATTTGCCTATCCTAGGTATTTCATAGGAGCTCTGGTAGTGTAGTGTCTAAGGCATCTGACTGCTAACCAGAAGGAAGGCTGGGCAATCTACTTCTGCAGTGATACTGCCTTGGAAACCCAAGGAGGGGTGGCTATGAGTCAGGTCCGACTTGATGGCTGCAAAAACGGCAAGGAGGCCACATGTTCTGACCTCCTCTAACCCTACAAGGGGAAGGCAGGATTACCAGCAGTAACCCAAGGCCTATTACTGCAAGGCCAGACATGCTGCCTCCCTCCAGCCCTTTCACCAACCGTTCCTCCCAAGGCACCCACCACCTCTCTCCTGGGTTCGATAATTCACTGCAGTGGCCACACAGAACTCACAGATTATGGGGTTTATTAGGGAAGCACCAGGCTACAACTCAAGTTCAGGAAGAACGCTCAGTCTCTCTCTCAGCCCACCGTCCCTCAGCCAAGAGTCTCTCACAGTCTCTTTCTCAGCAGTGCTGGTCCCTCGGCGTCTCACTCAGTGATGCGTGTCTCTTGTGTCTCTTTCCCAGCAGCACGTGTCTCTTTCAGGGGTGCGTGTCTCTTTCAGCAGCACGTCTTCCTCAACCAGCAGTCAGAGAGACAGTTCTGCCTCTAGGAGGCCTCCTTTTGAGCCCGGCAGGGTGGTCAAACTAGCCAATCATAGCATCAGAACTCTAAGCACGTGAGAGAGAGTGGGAACTTCCCAGAACATTGTATTGTGCCACGCCCAACAGAAATAACCCAAGGTGGGCGACTTTAAAATCAGGATCTCCTCCGTAGCTAATAGCAATTCCCACCTTAGAGTTTACAAAGACTTATGGGTATAAAAGCCACACTAAGTAATTTACTACACCGCAATGGCACATAACAACAACAACAGGTCTTTCATATAAGTGGGATCATACAATATTTGTCCTTTTGTGCCGGCTTATTTTACTCAGCATAATGTTTTCAAGGTTTATCCATGTCATAGCATATATTAGACCTTCATTTCTTTTTTATGGTAGTAGCTTTGGTGGTGCAGTGGTTAAGGCATTCAGCTTAACCAAAAGTTTGGCAGTTCAAACCTACTAGCCGAGGAGAAAGATTTGCCAGTCTGCATCTGCAAAGATTTAAGCCAAAAAACCAAATCCACTGCCATTGAGTTGATGCTGACCCATCGTGACCCTATAGTACAAAGGAGAATTTCCCCATAGAGTTTCCAAGTCTGTAAATCCTTACGGGAGCAGACTGCCTCATCTTTCTCCTGCAGAGCGGCTAGCAGGTTCAAATCACCAGCCTTTCAGTTAGCAGCCAAATGCTTTAACTATAGTATCGCTGGAGCTCCCTTCTGTAAAGATTTAGAGGCTTGGAAACTATATGGGGCAGTTCTACTCTGTCCTATAGGGTTTCTATGAGTATGAATTGACTCAATGGCAGTGGGTTTGGCTTGGTTTTGGTTTATCCAGACCACATAAATGAGAAAATAATTATTTTCTCTTAACTAACTAAGCTCTTTTCAGTTTGGTTTTCCTGTTATAGCATAAAGCATTCAAAGTGATTCATGTACATACAGTAGAGAGTTTATTGTTAAAACAACTTACAATCATCTCCATGTAAAATCCAAATGTAAATGGTCTATGCTGTTTAAAGGAAGGTGTGAAGTCTCTGAAATGTTCTCACTGAAATAAAGGGACAATGTTTGGAAGTTTGCCTAGAAAAATATTTTCTCCTTTGCTCAAAGAAGGCATTTATACCTTTGTTATGTTTTGATGTTTGTGGCCACATCATTTTGACTTTGCCCTGCCCCTAAAAATGTGTTTAACAATAATCTTTAGATCAGCCCCTGGCAAAGTCCACCTTGTGATACTTTAGGAATTCAATATGATTAAGATATGAATTTTTCATTCAAAAGAAACAGGATGTTAAAAATTGCCTTTCTATGGTGTTGTCTTAAATCCTGACTAAGGCCTGACAGGTGGTGTGACAGAGCTCACAAATATTTTTCCAATTAATAAAAATGTTGATTTCAAAGCTGAGCTTTGAATTTTGGTAGAATCTAAATCAAGCAATATGTACCAATACAGACTCAAAACATAGTTTATAAAAACCAGCATCACAGTATATCAGTGTATGAGTTCAAGGATTGCAAAAATTAATGATGATTTTTTTTTCTTTTGATTTATGAAAGTCACCCTGGGACCTATGTTTCTGTCTAAAGCAAATGCAGACCTTATTAATAATGTAAGCTGCTCTAGGGCCCTTCACCATGGCAGTAAAGCTCTTGTCTAAAACCAGAACTGTTTCCTCTATACTTTAATGGATTAGATCTGTTTAACTTACTTTATATAGTGCTCAATCCAGGTCCACTGGCATATGGACGCTTAATGAATATTTGATGATGGTGACTATGACTGCACAGAAGACATCTTGGTGTCCAAAGGAAAATGATAAAACGCTCTAAGTGTTTAATCTAGTTGCTTAATTGTATGATAACAATAAAATTGTGTAATAACCGAATAATAGCCATGCCTTTTCACATACAGTGAGTGCACTGTTTTAAGAAAATTCCAAATAAAAGGAAATGGTACAAGAGGTGACATTTATTATCAAATATGTGCCCAAAATTCATATAATAATTATATATGCTGTTTTATTTAATCCTAACCATAATATTATGGACTAGGTATTAAGATTGCCATTTTCTTGAATCTAAGATGCCAGTGATTGTAAAGTGAGCCATTATTTTATGTACCAATAAGAAAAAAAAGCCCATGAAATTATGATACACCATTAGTAAGATACACCCCAATCTGAAGAGATGGAAAAAAAAATAATAGACTATGGGTGCTAAGAAGAAAATTTTCCCAAATCACACAGCCACTTAGTGTAGCTGTGGCAAAGATCAGCTAACTATCCAACAAAGACTTCCAAAGTGTGGACTTTCTGCTGGAAATGACTATCAGCCAGAAGTTACATTATCCACTGTTCTGGTTACCAATATAATCTCCCTCTGACAAGAATTATACCACAAACGGGATGTCCTTAACAAACAGGAGTTTATCTCTTACAGTTCAGGAGGCTAGAAGTCTAAATTCAAAGTGCCAGGCTCTAGGAATTGTGTGAAAACCCCTCGACTTTGGGCTTCAGCTCTGCCTCTTGCTCCCGGCCCACTGAAGCTAGAGGCATCCCTACACTCAAGCAGCTACTGGCTGCTGAGGCTAACAAGCCCAAGGTCAAAAAATAAAATGGCACAGTCCTGATGTTACCAAACCACATGGTTGGCCATTAATTCAAGTCCATTGAAAGTCCCAAGGTCGGCAGAGCATGGCAGGCTGCTGAACAATGACACAGCTACACACAGGGTTCAAATGTGCCATAAGCTGGAGACCATTCCCAAGGCTTCTCCTTATATACAGGAAGCAGACCACATCCCAAAGGCAGCTACTCAGCTGATTGTGGTGGATCCAACCATGGAGTTGATTGCCAGTCTCATCATGGGGAATAACTACCACCACCTGCCCAGCCACTCAACCAGGCTCAGCCAAGTTGACATACAAATTTAACTACCACATCCACCCTCCTGAGTTCTGACCAACAAACTGTAAGCACAATTGATGTGGTCACTTCCAGACCGAAGTGGTTAAGAAGCACATGGACTTTCTTCATCCTTTTATTTACCACAGCTACCATTTATCTTGATGCCCAGAATGACCTTGGAAACTATCTGTTGAATACAGCAGAGTTACTGTGTCACCTTGGGTTCCTCAAAGATTCCAAGACACAGAGCCCCACACAAAATTCTGTGTAAAATAAGGATGCGACATTTGACTGACATGAGCAATAAATAAACTTTTAATATGTTAAGTCGCTGCAATTTGCGGGTTTCTTTGTTACAGCAGAATTACTCCAACTAAGAGTGGCAGAGTCAGAATCTGAATGTCAAGTTCCAAAGCTTGGGCTCATTCTGCTGCGCCACGCAAATATAAAACTCCAAATTTAACTTCCTTCAAAACAAACAAATAAAAACAAAACAGTAGGAGGTTCCGGCAAGATGGCGGACTAGGCAGAAGGATTGCACAGACCCTCTTCAACAAAGAAAAGGGAAACCAATTAAC
>NW_006927897.1:0-1152 GCF_000298275.1 Orycteropus afer afer
TAATAAATATCTATGGACCCAATGAAAGAGCCCCAAAATACATAAATCAGACTTTAAAAAGAGTTGAAAAGGCAAACAGATGACTCCACAGTCATAGTGGGAGGCTTTAATACACCACTTTCAATGAAAGATAGAACAACTGGAAAGAAACTCAACAAAGATGCAGAAGAGCTAAACTATACAATCCACCAAATTGACCTTATAGACATCTACAGAGTCCTTCACCCAACAATAGCACAGTATACATTCTTTTCCAGTGCACATGGAACACTTTCCATGATAGACCATATGTTAGGCCATAAAGCAAGCCTTACTAAATTTAAAAACATTGAAATACCGCAAAGAACCTTCTCAGTTCATAATGCTATCAAATTAGAAATCAACAATAGGAAGATCAACGGAAAAAGAGTAAACACATCGAAATTGAACAACACCCTCCTTAAGAAAGATGGGGTAAGAGAAGAAATAAAAATTGAAATTCACTAATTCCTTGAATCAGAGTCCTGCTTCCAGTAAGATGGAGGAATAGGTGGACAAGCAACATAGACTCTCTTCAACAAAGAAAAGAAAACCAACTGACAGAGAAACAGAAAATAATCCTGGAGCCCTGAGCTTTGAAAGGAACTATACAGAAGTGGATTAGGCACCAACTAGTGGAAAAACCTGAACGAAAATAGTGAGTAAAGAGATGGTTGGAGCTGCAGACTGTCAGCTACTCTGACGGGACCAATAGCCTGAATATTTTCAAGTGGTGTTGGGGCCTGAGAATTGACCTAAAGATCAGCCTTGATCACCAAGGGCTGCAAGGATGACTGCGCTGGTAGGCTATGACTAGGAAGGAAAACAGCAAGGAGGGAGAAAACCTGATTGTTGACTTTCCGTTGTCTGGAGGGTGCAGCCATTTTGATTGTTTACACGCAGAGGTTATTTTGGATATTTAAAGTAACCTAGGGTGCAGCCATTTCAAATGTTTACAAGCGGCATCCATTTTGGATATTTAAAGTGTCTGAGGGTGCAGCCATTTTGAATCTTTACAAGAGGCACCATTTTGGAATTTAAAGTGATAGCATTCTCATTTGGATTCCAGGGACCTAAGAATAGGCTCTGTTAGCCAAGGTCAGTAGGGAAATACAAGAGGCTGACAACAGGAAA
>NW_006927897.1:2702-3868 GCF_000298275.1 Orycteropus afer afer
TAGCAAATACTAAAACAAAAGCAACAAAGGATCTGATAACACGATTCATAAATAAAATGAAATCAGGATAGAAAATTATATGGAACAAAGAAATCAACACCATGAAAAAGCACATAACAAAAATGACAGCAACAAATTCATATTTGCTGATAATTACATATCTGCCAAGGGACTTATCTCGAAGATTTATAAAAAATCCAATGCCTCAACACCAAAGGAATTAACAATCCAATTGAAAAATGGGCAGAAGACATGAATAGACACTTCACCAAGGAGGATATTCAGGTGGCCCACTAATACATGAAGAGATGCTCAAAATCATTGGCCATCAGAGATGAAAATCAAAACAATGAGATACCATCTCACCCCAACTGATGGCAAGGTTCAACAAGACAGAAAATAACAAAGCTGGCAGGGATGTGGAGAGACTGGGACTCTCATACACTGCTGGTGGGATTATGAAGTGATACAACCACTGTGGAAAGCAATATGGTGATTACTTAGAAAGCTGGAATTGGAGATACTATTGGACACAGCAATCCCATTACTAGGTATATATCCTAGAGAGGTGAGAACCAGGGGAGGAACAGATACATGCACAGCCATGTTCATCACAGCACTATTTACAATAGCAAAAAGATGGAAACAACCTACGTGCCCATCAGCAGAGGAGTGGTTGACCAAACTATGATACATACACATAACGGAATGCTATGCAGCACTAAAGAATAATGTAGAGTCTGCAGAACATTGCATAATATGGATGAACTTGGAGTACATTATGCTGAATGAAATAAGTCAATCACAGAAGGACAAATATAGTATTAGTTCATTGTTGTGGAGGGTCAAGGAAAGGCTTATATATGGAAGAAAACTTTGTTGGTTGCCAGGGGTGGGAGGGGAGAGGAGGAAACACTGCAACAACAACAAAATACATTCACCCATGTCACTTTAGTTTTGCGTATTTCACTGTACATAAATTTTATTTCAATAAAACGCATTAAAATAAATAAGTAAATTTAAAAAAAACTTAAATCAAACATGAAGGAAAACACAACATACCAAACTGTTTGGGACACATCAAAAGCAGTGATCAAAGGCCAATTTATAGCAATAAATGCACACATCAAAAAAGAAGAAAGAGCCAAAATCAACACTTTAAACCA
>NW_006927897.1:5818-6478 GCF_000298275.1 Orycteropus afer afer
ATAAATGGTGCTGGCAAAACTGGATATCCATTTGCAGAAAAATGAAACAAGATCTGTGCCTCACACCATATACAAAAATTAACTCCAGATGGATCAAAGACTTAAATGTGAAACCTCAAACTATAAAGTTCCTCAAGGAAAAACAAGTGACAATTTTAGGGGCTTTACTATATGGCATAAATAGACTATCAAGCATAACTCAAAATGCACAAACAACAGAAAAGAAACTAGATGAATGGGACCTTCTAAAAATAAAATTTTTCTGTCCTTCCAAAGACTTCTTCAAAAGAGTCAAAAGAGAACCCAGAGATGGGGAAAAATATATCTGGCAATGACATATCTGACAAGGGGCTTATCTCTAGAATTTATAGAAAACTCCAACACCTCAATAACAAAAAGACAAATAATCCAATTGAAATGGACAGGAGATATGCATAGACATTTCACCAGGGAGGATATTCAGGCGGCCAACATATGTATGAAGAAATGCTCACAATCATTCGCTATTAGAGAAACACAAATCAAAACAACAAGATACCATCTTGCTCCAGCACTACTAGCAAAGTTCAACAAGACACAAAATAACAAATGCTGGCGAGGATGTGAAGAGATTGGGACTCTCATACACTGCTGGTGGGACTGTAAAATGATACAACCACT
>NW_006927898.1:0-986 GCF_000298275.1 Orycteropus afer afer
CATGAGATCACTTTTAATTAATGTGATTAAGTTCATTAATAAATACTCATAATCATAGGTAAGTTGTTGTTATTATTTGCCATCGAGTCGGACCTGACTCGTAGTGACCCCTCCTTGGGTTTCTGAGGCAGTATCACTACGGAAGTAGATTGCCCTATCTTCCTTCTGAGTCGTAGGTAAGAAATTACTGTTTTAAAGGAGACCTGGTAGCATAATGGGTAAGGCATCAGGCTGCTAACCACAAGGTTGGTGGTTCAAACCCACCAGCTCCTCTGCAGGAGGAAGATAAGGCAATCTACTTCTGTGAAGATTAACAGCTTGGAAACCCCACGTGGGTTGCTATGAGTCGGAATCGCAGTGGGTTTGGGTTTTTTTGGTGGTGTATCAGTTAAGCAAGGAGCTCTGGTGGTAGTGTCTTAAGGCATTTGACTGCTAACCAGAAGGTTGGTGGTTGAAACCCACCAGCCACTCTGTGGAAGGAAGACTGGGCAATCTACATCTGTAAAGATTTACCACTTCAGAACCCAAATGGTGGGCGGTAATGGCAGTGAGTCAGGTTTGGTGTTTTTGGTATTAGTTAAGCACTTGGCTGCTATCTAAACCAATCCAGCGACTCTGAGGGAGAAAGAGTGTGATCTGCTTCAGTCAACATTACAGCCAAGAAAACCCTGGGGGCACTGCCACTCTGTCACACGGGTAACTAAGAGTCGGAATCAACTCAGCAGCCCCCAGCAGCAGCAACAGGGGCTGCTTTACGGGACTAACGGTTTGTGTTAGACTACTAACCTAAAGGTTGGTGGTTCAAACCCAGCCAGCAGCACATGGGAAAAGGCCTGGCCACCTGCTCGTGTAAGGATCCCAGCCAAGAGCACCCTCTGATCACTCTGTCACACACGAGGTCCCCATGAGTTGGGACCAACTCTGCTGCAACAGGTCTGGGTTTGTTTTGATGTCTTCTTCAGCACTGATGTAATAAAATCATTTTA
>NW_006927898.1:1703-2244 GCF_000298275.1 Orycteropus afer afer
TTTAATGATTTTTAGTTTTGTTCCACATTGTTCTCGCACTCTGTCCAGGATCTCCTGCACCGATCCCTTTCTGAGTTGTTGACAGTGGTAGCCAGGCACCATCTAGTTCTTAAGGTCTCGTGGCCATATAGGCTGAGGATCACATGGTCCACCAGTCCCTTGGACTAATTGTTTCCACGCGTCTTTGGTTTTCTTCATTCTTCTTTGCTCTGGATAAGGAGACACCCAATCGTTGCATCTAGATGGCCACTTGCAAACTTTTAAGATCCCAGTTGCTACTCACCAAAGTGGGTGTGGAACAATGTTTTGTGTAGTATGGTATGCCAATTGAACTTGATGTCCCCTGCAACTATGTCAAAACATCCTGAGCCCAGAGGTCCAACTATTCGCTCCCTCCAGCCAAGAAGCCACTAAAACCTTGCCCTTTGTCAGCTCTGCTATACACCTGGACATTCTTTTTTTTTTTTTTTAATTTTATTTTGATTTGGGTGAAGATTTACAGAGTAAATTCACTTTTCATACAGCAGTTCACATATACTTT
>NW_006927898.1:3269-5075 GCF_000298275.1 Orycteropus afer afer
CTATCTATCTAACAGCATTCCCTCCCCTCCCCTCCCACCCCTGGTAACCAACAAAGAAAATTTCCTCCAATAGATAAACCTTCCCTTAAGTTTTACAATAACGGACTTATACAATATTTGTCCTTTTGTGACTGACTTATTTCACTCAGCATAATGCACCTGGACATTCTTACAGCGCATAGAAATACATATGTAGAAACATTGTCTGCTAACCCTATACATGGTCCCAAGGCAGAGAGATTTTTTAAGAACCATTAAAATGGTTGAACTGTAAGAACTTAAAGGAACCATGAAATACTACTAAACATTAGAAGAGACCCTAAAAAGTGTTCATGGAGCAGAAATCATAGATACCTCCCAAGCTTCTTTTACTTCTCCCCCACCCTTCTCAGCATACTCCGTTTCAGTTGGAGATCCAAATGTTTCTGAGAAGGTGACTTGGTCCTGAGTCCTCAGGATGAGTGTGTAACCTGATTGGAGCCATTTACTTCAGTTCATCTCCTTGGCCCCAGTACATAGGCTCAGGGTGGACATGTGACCTAAGCCAGTCTGATCAGAATGAATCTCAGTCCTGAGCATCTGAGAAAAAGATGCTGTCTCCTCCCTACTGGGCAAGGATGAAGAATAAGTCCTGGGGAGCTGTTAGCACCCATTTTAAAATTATAAGAATAAACACCCTCCCACCAGAGGAAGGGAGATCTGAAAGATCAAGAGAAACTGGTAGACACGTGATGCCATAAGCCACTGGATCAGACTCTTCCTGAATCTTCCCTTCTAACTCTGGATGTCCCAGTTTGTGAACCAATAAATGCTTCATTGTTCACTTTGATCAAAATGTTCAGTAATGGTAGCCAGGCACCATCCAGTTCTTCTGGTCTCATGGGAAAGGAGGCAGTCATTCATAAAGGCAATTCACACATTCTATTTCCTCCTCCTGTTCCTGACTCTCCTTCCTCTTGCTCCAGTTGAACAGAGACCAATTGTTGTGCTTGGAAGGCTGCTTGCAAGCTTTTAAGACCCCAGACACTGCCCAATGAACTAGGTGTTAGAACCAGAACCACAAAACATGTTATTAGGCCAGTTGACTGGTATGTCCCATGAAACCATAGCCCTAAACTTCTGAACCAAGCAACCAAAGTCCATGAGGGGTTTGCTTGTATATAAGCAGCCTCAGCAGCTGCTCTTGTTTTCTTTCATTTGTTGTGTTTGTCAATGTTGTAATTATATCACACAACTTTTGCCAATTCAACTTTTCACAGGTATACAATTTATTGACAGAAATTACACTAATTGGTTGTGCAACCCCACCCTTAATCAGTGTGAGTTTTCCATCACTCTAAAACTAAAACTCAGTACTCCATAAGTAATAACCCTCTTCTTTCCCCCACCTGTGGCTTCCAGTCAAACAACAGACAGGCATATGGTGTGAACAATTACATCAGATAGATACACCCCATGTAGAGATCAATCATTGGAGAACAGAAAGGCAGTGTTTGCACAGGGAGACAACCTGGTGGTGTTGTTGGTACGTGCTGTTGAGTCATCTCTGACTCATAGTGACCCTTTGTACAGCAGAACAAAACACTGCCTGGTCCTGTGCCAGCTCCACGATCCCTGCTATACCTGAGCCCATCGTTGCAGCCACTGTGTCAATCCATCTCGTTGAGAGCCTTCTCCTTTTTTTCTGACCCTCCACTTTACCAACCATGATACCCTTCTCCAGGGAATGGTCTCTTCTGACAACATGACCAAAGTAGGTGAGACGAAGCCTGGCCATTCTCACTTCCAAGCAGCATTCTTTTCTTT
>NW_006927898.1:5875-6391 GCF_000298275.1 Orycteropus afer afer
GGATACACTCTCCATTTAGACACACCCAATTGTTCAGCCTGTTCACCCATCTATCAGTCCCTATACCCATGTTTGCTTTCACTGACAACTCAGTACTGTATACCAAGCAGCATTCTTGCTGCACTTTTTCCAGGACAGATTTGTTAGTTCTTTTAGCAGTCTGTGGTACTTTCATCATTCTTCGCCAGCACCACAACTCAAAAGCATTGATTCTTCTTTGGTCTTCCTTAGTCATTGTCCAGCTCCCACATGCATATGAGGTGACTGAAAATACCATGGCTTATGGCAGGAGCACCTTAGTCTTCAAGGAGATATTTTTGCTCTTCAGCACTTGAAAAAAGTCTTTTGCAGCCAATTTGCCCAGTGCTGTACATCATCTGTTATCTTGACTGCTGCTTCCATTGGTGTCAATTGTAGAACCAAGTACTATGAAGTCTTTGACAATTTCGATCTTTTCTCCATTTATTGTGATGCTGCTATTGGTCCAGTTGTGAGGATTTTTGTTTTCTTTATATT
>NW_006927899.1:0-454 GCF_000298275.1 Orycteropus afer afer
ATTTTCAACCAAGAATTATATACCTGGAAAAATTGTTCCTCAAATATGATGGTGAAATTAGGAGATTTCCAGATAAGCAGAAACTAAGGGACCCTAAGATATGGCATAAATAGACTATCAAGCATAACTCAAAATACACAAATAGCAGAAGAGAACCCAGATGATTGGAACCTTCTAAAAATTAAATTTTTATGTGCTTCTAAAGACTTCTCCAAAATAGTCAAAAGAGAACTTACAGAATGGGAAAAAATATTTGGTAATGACATATCTGACAAGAGACTTATCTCTAGAATTTATAGAAAACTCCAACACCTCAATAACAAAAAGACAATCCAATTAAAAAATGGGCAGAAGACATGAATATACACTTTATCAAGGAGGATATTCAAGTGGCCAACAAACATATGAAGAAATGCTCATGATCATTAGCTATTGTTGTTGTTGTTATGTGCCA
>NW_006927899.1:3328-4519 GCF_000298275.1 Orycteropus afer afer
TAAACAGAGAACCAGAGATATCAATTGGCAAATGAGAACAACTACAAACCAAAAGGGAGCTCTGGTAACTTAGTGCCTAAGGCATTTGACTGCTAACCAGAAGCCTGGCAGTTCCAGCCCACCACACACTCCTAGGAAGGAAGACTGAGCAATCTACTTCTGTAGAGATACTGCCATGGAAACCCAAACAGGGGTCTCTATGAGTCGAATCAACTTCATGGCAGTGAGTTTGGTTGGGTTTTTGGTTTACAAACCAAAAAGAGGGGAGAAAAATAGTGTGGTTACAGAACTTCTAAATGGTGAGGAAGTCAAGAGAGTTGCAAGATAGAATGGATTGTTCTAAACCTGGGGAGAAAATAATAAATCACAGGGTAACCTCACCAGCCACTCCTCAGAAGGAAGGTTGGGCAGTCTACTTCCATAGAGATAATGCCTCAGAAACCCAAGGAAGGGTCGTTATGAGTCAGGTCCGACTTGATGGCACATAACAACAACAAGAACCTCAAAGAAAAATGATAAACCTTCACATCAAAATAAAAAAGAAGACCAGCACAAATATTTAGTGAATCCTAAAATAATAGCAACGAAGGAAGTGATAACACGTTTCATAAACAAAACAAGTTCAGCACAGAAAATTATATGGAACAAAGAAATCAGCAACACTACAAAAAAGCACATAACAAAATGACAGCAACAAATTCATACTTGTCAATAATTATACTGAATGACAATGGATTAAATGCACCACTCAAGAGATGGAGAATTGCAGAATGGGTAAGGAAACATAAGCCATCAATATGCTGTCTACAAGAGATACACCTTAGAGATAAAGACAAAAATAGACTAAAAATCAAATGTTGGAAAAAGATATATCAAGTAAATGACAACTATAAAAGACCAGGAGTGGCAATATTAATTTCTGGTAAAATTGACTTTAAGACAAAAACCACCATAAGAGAAAAGGAAGGACATTATATAATGATTAGGATCGCTTGAACAAGAGGACGTAACAATAATAAATATCTATGCACCCAATGAGGTGCTCTGGTAGTGTAGTGCCTAAGGCATTTGACTGCTAACCAGAAGGGTCATGGTTCAAACCCACCAGCCACTCCTTGGAAGGAAGACTGGGTGATCTACTTCCATAGTGATACTGCCTTGGAAACCCAAGGAGGGGTTGCTATGAGTAGG
>NW_006927899.1:6949-7479 GCF_000298275.1 Orycteropus afer afer
CATAATAAAGGGCATATATTCAAAACCAACAGCCAACATTCTCAATGGAGAGAGACTGAAGCCATTCCCCTTGTGAACAGGAACCCGACAAGGATGCCCTCTATTACCACTTCTATTCAACATTGTATTGGAAATCCTTGTCTAGGCAATCAGGCAAGAAAGGGAGATCAAAAGCATCCAAACTGGTTAGAAAGAAGTCAAACTATCCCTATTTGCTGATAATATGATCCTATACCTAGAAAACCCAAGAGACTCAGCAAAAATACTACTGGTACTAATTGAGAGATTTAGTATCATGGCAGGAAACAAGATCAGTACCCAAACATCAGTTGGATTCTTCTACACCAGCAAAGAGATTGCTGAAAAAGAAATAAGGAAATCAATACCATTTACAATTACTACCAATAAAATAAAATACTTGGGAATAAATTTCTCTAGGGACACAAAGGGAGCTCTGGTGACATAGTGCCTAAAACACTTGACTACTAACCAGAAGGCTGGTGGTTCAAACCCACCAGCCACTCCTTGGC
>NW_006927900.1:0-3279 GCF_000298275.1 Orycteropus afer afer
GTACTTTCATCGGATTGAGAGAAAGATTAAGGAAAACCTGAAAAAAAAAAAAATGGGGAAAACCCTAGAACAATTTTGAAAGACAATATAAGGACAAAATGACAAAGTAAATAAAAAATTAGAAATGATAAAAAAAACCTACAGATAGAAATCCAGAAGATTAATACTAAATTTTCAGAAATAGATAACATATTGACTGGGTAAAGAAGTAGAATTGAATTAATGGAACACAGAATTAATGAGATTGAAAACAAATACCTCAATACTTCTTTGGAAAGGGGTCAATCAGAAAATAGATCAAAACAAAATGAAGAAACCCTAAGATTCATATGGGATGCCATTGAAAGGAATAACATACATGTAATCAGAATTCCAGTACAGGAAGAGACAAGTAAAACCACAGAGAAAATTGTTGAAGATTTGTTGGAAGATAATTTCCCTAGTATGATGAAAGATGAGAAAATATCCATTCAAGAAGTTCCATTCAAGGAACCCCAAACAGGATAAACCCCAAAAGAAAACCACCAAGACCTATCATCACCAAACTCATCAAAACCAAAGACAAAGAAAGAATCCTGAAAGCAACACAGGAAAAACAAAAGTTACTTACCCTTGTACTGTACTGTACCCACTCTTGTATGGTATTGATTTCATTATTTCCTTTCAGCAGTCTCTTTGCTGGTGTAGAGGAATCCAACTGATTTTTGTATGTTGATCTTGTATCCCATCACTATGCTAAATCTCTCAATTAGTTCCAGTAGTTTTTTTGCTGAGTTTCTTGAGTTTTCTATGTATAAGATCAAATCATTGGCAAATGATATCTTCCTTACCAACTTGGATGCCTTTGATTTCCCTTTCTTGCCTTCTTGTCCTGGCTAGGACTTCCAATACAATATTGAATAGAAGTGGTGATAGAGAGCATCCTTGTCTAGTTCCTGTTCACAAGGGGAATTGTTTCAGTCTCTCTGCATTGAGAATAATGTTGGCTGTTGATTTTGCATATATGTTCTTTATTATGTTGAGGCAATTAATAAGACTAAGCTCAGAGTTCTCAGCAGAAGCTATGCAGGCAAGAAGACAATGGGATGGTATATATAAAACCCTGAGAGAGACAAAACCAGCAAATTAGTCCCTCAAATGTAATGGTGAGATTAGGACATTTCCAGATAAGCAGAAATTAAGGCAATTTGTTCAAATCAAACCAATCTTACAAGAGATGCCAAAGGCAGTCCTTTGGACAGAGAACCAACAACAGCAAACAACAACTGACCATTAACACACACGATGACATAACCCAGAAATCCACCCAGTTATGAAAGTATCCAAAGTAAACAAGCCTACAAGATTGTAAACAGGGAACCAGGGATATCAACTGACAAATAAAGACAACTACAAACCAAAAAGAAGGAAAAAACTTTGTAGTTACAGAACTGCTAAACAGTAGAGAAGTGAAGACAACTGCAAGAGAGAATAGACTGTTCTAAACTTTGGAAGACAATTACAAATCACAGGGTAACCTCAAAGAAAAATTAGAAACTTCACATTAAAATAAAAAGAGGCAAGCACAAATATTTAGCAAATGCTAGAACAATAGCAATGAAGGAAGTGATAACAAAATTCATAAACAAAATGAGCTCAGCACAGAAAATTATATGAAACAAAGAAATCAGCAATATCATGAAAAAACACATAAAAAAATGACAGCAACAAATTCATACCTGTTGATAATTACACTGACTGTCAATAGATTAAATGCACAATTCAACAGATGGAGAGTTGCAGCCTGGATAAGAAAACAATCCATCAATATGCTGTCTACAAGAGACAAACCTTGGAGACAATGACAAATATAGACTAAAAATCAAAGGTTGGAAAAAGCTATATCAAGCAAATGGCAACCAAAAACAGAGCAGGCATGGTGATATTAGTTTCTGATCAAATTGCCTTTAAGACAAAAACACTCATAAGAGACAGGGAAGGAAATTATATAATGATTAAAGGATCAATTGAACAAGAGGACATAACGATAATAAATATCTATGCACCCGGTGGGAGCTCTGATAGCATAGTGCCTAAAGACACTTGACTGCTAACCAGAAGGCTGGCAGTTCAAACCCACCAGCCATTTCTCAGAAGGAAGATGGGGCAATCTACTTCTATAGAGATACTGCCTCAGAAACCCACGGAGGGGTCGCTATGAGTTGGGTCTGACTCAACAGCACATAACAACAACAACAACATGCAGCCAGTGAAATAGACTTAAAATACATAAACTAGACTCTAACAGAACTGAAAAGACTTCAAAGTCATAGCAGGAGACTTTAAAACACCACTTTCAATGAAAGATGCAACTGGAAGGAAACTCAACAAAGACACAGAAGAACTAAACAATACAATCCTCCAACTTGACCTTATAAACATCTACAGAGCACTTCACCCAACAACAGCATGATATACATTCTTTTCCACTGCACATGAAACATTCTCCAGGATAGACCACACGTTAGGCCACCAAGCAAGCATCACTAAATTTTAAAACATTGAAATACTGTAAAGCACCCTCTCAGATCACAACACTATAAAATTAGAAATCAACAATGGGAAGATGAATGGAAAAAGAGCAAACACATGGAAACTGAATAACACTCTCCTTGAAAATGACTGGGTAATGGAAGAAATAAAAAAGAACTTAAAAATTCCTTGAATCAAACAAGAATGAAAACACAACATACCAAAGTCTTTTGAACACAGCAAAAGCAGTGATCAGAGACCAATTTATAGCAATAAATGCATACACAAAAAAAGAAAAAGGAGCCAAGATCAACAGCTTAACCCAACATCTCCAGTAATTAGAAAAAGAGCAGCAAAAAAGTCTATCGTCACCAGAAAAGAAATAATAAAGATTTAGGCAGAAATAAATGAAACAGGAAATAGAAAGACAACAGAAAAAATCAACAGGACTAGAAGTTAGTTCTTTAAATAGAATAATAAAATAGACAAACCACTGGCAAATTTAATAAAGGAAAAGAGGGAGAAAATACAAATAACACTAATAAGAAATGAATTGGGTGACACCACAACAGAACCAATTGAAATTAAAAGGATAATATCAGGATATTATAAAGAAGTATATTCCAACAAATTTGAAAATCTAGGAGAAATGGACAGATTTCTAGAAACATACTACTTACCTAAACTAACAGAGACTGAGGTGGAAAATTTAAACACACCCACAACAAAAGAAGGAATTAAACAGGTCATAAAATATTACCAAAAAAA
>NW_006927900.1:5425-6591 GCF_000298275.1 Orycteropus afer afer
CATCTCACCTCAGCACTAATGGCAGAGTTCAACAAGACAGAAAGTAACAAATGCTAGTGAGGATGTGCAGAGATTGATTGGGACTGTCTTACACTGCTGGTGGGACTGTAAAATGATACAACCACTGTGGAAAACAATATGATGATTCCTTAAAAAGCTGGAATTAGAAACACCATTTGACCCAGCAATCCCATTACTAGATACTTATCTTAAAGAGGTGAGAGCCAGGACAAGAATAGATACATGCACACCCATGTTCATTGCAGCACTATTTACAATAGCAGAAAGATGAAAACAACCTAGGTGTCCATCGACAGAAGAATAGATAAGCAAACTATGGTACATATACACAATGAAATACTATGCAAACCTAAAGAATAATGTGGAATCTGCAAAATACCACATAACATGGATGAACTTGGAGGACACTATGCTGAGTGAAATAAGTGAATCACAGAAGAACAAATATAGTATTAATTCATCATTGTAAAAAGTCAAGGAAAGGTTTATATATGGAAGTAAACAAGTAAACTTTCTTTGTTGGTTACCAGTGGTGGGAGGAGAAGGGAGGGAACAACTGGGAAAAAAAAAATGCATTGACCCATGTCATTTTAGTTTTCTTTATTTCACTATCCTTAAATTATATTTCAATAAAATGTATTTTTAAAAAAATGAAAAGGAAACCCTGCCGGTCACAATTGTCCAAGCCACAACTAATCACAGGGGTAGCATAGAACTGGGCAGAATTTCATTCCACTGTGCATGAGATTGTCATGAATCGATGGCACCCTCAACTGTAGTCAACAACAACAGCCTATCCCAAAGAATACTGGCATGTTCAATATTCAGTTCAAGATGAACTGAAGAAAATTAAAGCAAATCTATGAGAAGCAAAATACAACCTTGCCAAATGTCACAGCTGCATTTAGAGACATTGCAAGAATAGATTTGACACGTTGAAAACTAATGACTGGAGACCAGATGAGTTGTGAGATGACATCAAGAACATCATACATGAAGAAAGTAAAAGGTCACTAAAAATAGAGGAGATAAAGAAAAGATCAAAATAAATGTCAAAAAAGACTCTGAAATTGTTCTTGAACATAGCGTAGCTGAAGTGAAAGAAAGAAATGATGAAGTGAAACAGCTGAACAGATTTCAAAGGT
>NW_006927901.1:0-6497 GCF_000298275.1 Orycteropus afer afer
GGCAGTGTTTCATTCTGCTGTGCATGGGGTCGCTATGAGTCGGAAATGACTCGATGGCACTTAACAATAACAACAACATAGAGTGTCTTCTCTGAAGGGCTCTGTTGGCTTTGTCTACTTCTTTCATACATATTTCTTCTCATTACTCATTATGTCATTTTACTGAAATGAGACTCTTTTGGTGAAATATGTCAAGCATACAAAAAAGCCTAGAGAATATGCAAAGTAATGCAATGAATATTTATGTACTCAAGCACCGAGTCATAATATTTTGCCATAGTTACTTCAGATATCTTAAAGAATTAAGTTAATAGAGATAAAAATAGAATAGCCATAATTAAAATTCCCTTGTGACCTGTAAGGAACATTTTCAAGGGCTCTCAGATGATATAGAACTTGCTATGTACTTTGCAGGGCTCGCTGCAAAATGAAAATGCAGGGCTCTCTGTGCAAAATAGGAAAAAGTGCCTTTAAATGTGCTCACATAAAGTATTCTTCCCTTTCGTCTACAGTCTCTCCCTTTCTTCACTTTACGTGGTGTTTTTATTTGCTATTTAATGTTCTAAATAAAGAAAAATTAAAATTTTAAGTCATTAGCATGATTTTCACCATTCATGTTTATATCATAAATTTTCAGTTATAGATGTAAATATGAGAGCATTTAACTTGTATGTGGATCAGCATAATTACTGAATTATATTTCATAGATCATACATATATATACATTTTGTTCTTACTAGAATAGTGAAAACACTGCACAAAACTAACTTGACTGTTTTTTATTTCACTTTCTGACTTGCACATATTGTACTAACATACTCTACCTTCAATAGGAAAGATTGAAATGAAAAGGCTTCCTTATCTTTCTATTTCCTTCTGTTTCATCTTTTTCACTGTAATTGGTAGTGCCTATAAGATGCTTACCTTGTACTTCTTTTGATTCCCACTGAATGCCCACACATCATGGGTCCACTAGAATTCTCTGCTCAGAGGACATCATTAGTGTTATATGTAAATGGGGCTGTAGGAGCCATAGCAATCTTCCATATTTTATGTATCTCTTTGACTCATACACATTCTACATTGTATCTTGGGACTTAACCTACAAAATGCAAATTCAAAGATGATGGTATTAAGAATTGTAAGGTGGTGACAGCAGAGCATCAAACACAGGGACTTCTAAAACATGAGGCCCAGATGACTTCATAGGTCATATAATCTTTAAGCCAACCCTGGCTGATAACATGAGGGCTAGACTCTCAGTTCCATTTCCAGACATAGCAGTGTAATGTGACTAAAAATGAGTCAAGAACTCTTCTTACATTCAAAGAGTAGGAAAAAGGAAGTAAGCCTTCTTATAGAACTTCTCATGTTGCTACAGGAGCATTCTGAAGAAGCTACACAAAAGCCCCACTGGCAAGCACGAGGGGAAAGCTGGAGGGACCAGTCATCACCTTGATAAAATAGAGTTCTCCTCTAATATGGTGGGAAAGAACACTAAAAAGGAGGCTAGACAAAACTAAACCAAGTCCCTGGTGAGAAAAAGAAGATAAACTGATGGTTTCACAGGAGAATTTTACCAAAAATTCAGGGGAGAGTTGACACCTACACTACTCAAGCTATTCCAGAACAAAGAAGAAGACAGAAACTTCCAAACTCATTTGATGTAGCAAGCATAACACTGATACCAAAACCAGGGTTGTTGTTGTTGTTGATATGTGCCATCGAGTTGGATTCGACTCATAGTGACCCCTCCTTGGGTTTCCAAGGCAGTATCACTACGGAAGTAGATTGCCCAACCTTCCTTCCAAGGAGTGGCTGGTGGGTTTGAACCACCAGCCTTCTGGTTAGCGGTCGAGTGCCTTAGGTACTAAGCTACCAGAGCTCACAAACCAGGGTAAGACACCACTTAAAAAGGAAAAATACAGACCAATATCCCTCATGAACATAGATGCAAAAATCTTCAATAAAATCCTAGCCAACAGAATCCAACAACATATAAAAAAAATTCATTCTGACCAAGTGGGATTCATATCTGATATGCAAGGATGGTTCGACATCAGAAAAACAATCAATGTAATCCACCACATAAACAAAACAAAAGAACCATATGATCATATCAATTGGTACAGAAAAGGCATTTGATAAAATCTAACACCCGTTCCTGTTCAGAACTCTCACTGACATAAGGATAGAAGGGAAATTCCTCAACATAATAAAGGGCATATAAGCAAAGCCAACAACCAGCGTTATTGTTAACAGAGAAAGATTCAAAGCATTCCCTTTATGAACAGGAACCAGACAAGGATGCCCTCTATCACCACTCCTATTTAACATTGTATTGAAAGTCCTAGCCAGAGCAATAAGGCAAGAAACAGAAATAAAAGGCATTCAAATTGGCAAAGAGGAAGTAAAGGTATCTCTATTTGCAGTTGACATGATCCTATACTTAGAAAACCCAAGAGACTCAGAAAAAAAAAAAAAAAAACACCTCCTGGAAGTAATAGAGTGGTTCAGCAAAGTGGCAGGATACAAGGTCAACATACAAAAATCAGTTGAATTCCTCTACACCAAAAAAGAGACCTCTGAAAAAGAAATAAGGGAAACAATACCATTTACAATAGCTACCAAAAAGAGAAAATGTCCAGGAATTAATTTTATGAGAGACATAAAAGACCTATACAAGGAAAACTATAAAGCATTACTACAAGAAACAACAAGAGATCTACATAAATGGAAGAACCTTCCTTGTTCATGGATAGGAAGATAGAATATTGTGAAAATGTCAATACTACCCAAAGCAATCTACACATTTAATGCAATCCTAACCAGAAACCAATAAATTTTTTTAAGGCTATGGAAAAACCAATTACTAACTTCATGTAGAAAGGAAAGAGACTTTGGATAAGCAGAGCACTACTGAAGAAGAAGAACAAAGTGGGAGGTCTCACACTGCTGGATCTCAAAACCTGCTATACAGCCACATTAGTCAAAACAGTGTGGTATTGGTACAATGATAGATAGATAGACCAATGAAAGAGAATCGAAAACCCAGAAATAGATCCATCTATCTATGGACAGACGACCTTTGACAAAGCACCAAAACCTATTAAAAGGGGAGGAGATACCTCTTTAAACAAATGGTGCTGGCAAAATTAGATATCCACTTGCAGAAAAATGAAACAAGACCCATACCTCACCCCATATACAAAAACAAACTCAAGTTTGATCAAAGACTTAAATGTAAAATCCAAAACTATAACGTTCATCAAAGATGAAACAGGGGCAAATCCAGAGGCCCTAATTTATGCCATAAATAGACTATAAAGCATAACCCACAATGCACAGGAGGTAGAAGAGAAGGTAGATGACTGAGACCTTTTAAAAATTAAATTCTTATGAGCATCAAAAGACTTCTCTAAAAGGGTAAAAAGAGAACCTACAGATTGGGAGAAAATATTTGCCTATGACATATCTTACAAAGCACTTATCTCCAAACTCTATAAAAAACTTCAACATCTCAACACCAAAAAGACAACAATCCAATTTGATTGTTTCATATTTCACTAAAGATGATATGCTGGCAGCCAACAAACACATAAGGAATTGCTCGTGATCTTCAGTCATTAGAGAAATGCAAAACAACGATGAGATACCATCTCACCCCAGCAAAAATAACAAAGTTCAACAAGACAGAAAATAACAAATGCTAGTGAGGTACTCTTGAGTGAAACTCTCAAACACTGTTGGTGGGATTGCAAAATGGTACAACCATTTTGGCAAACGATACGGTGTTTTGTTAAAAAACTGAAAATAGAGATACCATTTGAACTAGCAATTCCATTACTAGGAACATATCCTAAAAAGGTGAGAGACAGGACACGAACAGACATATGCACACTCATGTTCATCACAGCACCATTAACCATAGCAAAGAGATAGAAACAACCTAAATGCCCATCAACAGATGAATGGATAACCAAATTATGGTACATTCACACAATGGAATACTATATTACATTAAAGAACAATGAAAAATACTCAAATCATCTCACAATGTGGATAAACCTGGAGGACATTATGCTGAGTGAAATAGGTCAATTGCAAAAAGACAAATATTGTATGACCCAATTACTGTAAAAAGTCAAGGAAGGGTTTGCTTAGAGAAGGGAATTCACTTTGTAGTTTACCGGGGATGGGAGGGAAGGTGGGGATAATTTTGGACTAGTTGGGAATCACACATTGAGTTGGGTAAGGAGAGGGATGGTGTGGAAAGTCTTAACCAGCATGATAACATTGGGGAAAGGGAGGACACTAAATTGTGGACATAAGATATAGATGACAGAGCCTAATACCAGTATATCCACAATACTGCATTCTCATTAACACCAAACACCAGGCTACAGATAAACACATAGACAACTGAGAAGATCAGATGGGGGTCAGTGAACAGGACTATATTCTAGACCAATGATAGATTCAGCTGAGGGTAATCTTGCACAGATACTAGCGATACAAAATACCATCAATCATTACAGAAGACATAGAAGACAGACAGAGCAATCCCTCATGTTGTTGTTGCTGTTGTGTGCCGTTGAGTCAGACCTGACTCATAGCGACCCCTCCTTGGATTTCCAAGGTGATATCACTACGGAAGTAGATTGCCCAACCTTCCTTCCAAGGAGTGGCTGGTGGGTTTGAACCACCAGCCCTCTGGTTAGCAGTCAAATGCCTTAGGCACTACACTACCAGAGCTCCTAGTCTCAGAAGTGAAGAAGAGTGAAGAAAATCAAGGGCGTATGGAAACAATCAACCCTAGGACATGATGGACCTCGAGACCAGAAGAACTAGATGGTGCCTGACTACCAATGCCAACCACTCGGGAAGGGATCAAAACTGGAGATCCTGGCTAAAGTGGGAGGAAAACTGTGGAACAAAATAAAAAAACACAAAAATGACCAGAATTACTGGTCAGGTAGAGTGTGCTGGGACCCACAAGACTATGGCCCTGGGGTACATTTTGGGCCTAGGATAAAACTCACTCCCAAGGGCTGGTTCTCAGACCAACAGTAAACAAGACTTACATACAGATCACCCAACCCAGGGTTATGCACCTATGTATTCTACAAAGATACATCCCTTGGAGCAAACAGCCATGGGTCACCAGAGGGGCAACAACACTGAGGAAAAGCTGGACAGATAGGAGTGCACAACTAAGAAGGGCACAGGGAGGGGGGTGGGTTACTGAGAAGGGAGAGGAGGAGAGTGGGGTAGGGTTGGGGATAGTAAGTGGGGAGTGAAACCACATGTACACGAAATGTTGACTGTAAAACAAATTCTACTCTGTTAATTTGCACCTAAAGCACAATTAAAAGAAAAAGAAGAAGATAAACTGAAAACTGCTGTTGTGTGCCATCGAATTGATACTGATGTATAGTGACCAAACATGACAGTGTAGAACTTCCCCATAAAGTTTTCTTAGTTGTAATCTTTATGGAAATGAGATCTTTCTCCCATGGAGCCACTGGTGGGTTCAAACCAATGGCCTTTCAGACAGCAGCTGAGCATTTAATAGCTGCTCCACTAAGGCTTCTTAAAATGAAAATTAGATGTATAAAACCAGGCTGCACTACAGTGAAATCACTAAACACAGAGGGAAAAAAAAAAACAATTTTTTTTTTTAAGGCCTCACAACCACTCCCACAAACTATAGAATTATGGAATGCAGTGGATTCTTTTATGGTTAAAATTATCTCTGAAAATTCCCTAAACTGCACATATAGTATAAGAGTTCACAACTTCCAAATAAATCTAGCTTGACAAGTCTTTGCTCAGGGATTAGTCCAGATCATCATCTCTATATTGAGCAACTGCTTACATTGTTAGCTTAGTTTAGGTGTATGCTGCATTGAAAAGAGGAGGAAGAGAAAAACGAAACCTTCTAGTTAACAATGGTTTAATGTCTCCAATTTCATTCTCACCTTGGAGCATATGTTCATTGAGTTATGCAGTGGGAGGAATGCCCTGCACTACTGAGCACTGCAATGATTTTCTTGTGTTTGGAGCAGAGTTGCATGCTCAGATAATTAAATGTGCATACGATGCAACTGTAATGTAATATAAATTTATACCAGCCAATTTTTCAGCTTATAATTTCTGAGGAATATTTCCAAAGTAAGAAGTGAGATGATCTGAGTGGATTAAATTTGATGTTGAATATACCACCACTGGCATGAGATACTTTCCAGGTCTTGCTAAACCTCTGTTTATTCAAAAATGAATAAAAAGTAAAAATAAATGAACGAACAAATAAATAAAACTAGTGTGGGGCCTATGAAGAAAGTTTGCAAGGTTATTGCTCAGTGTTTACAATTTGGGGTTGTGTGAGTCAATCTGAAGCCAGAGTTCTAGCAGCCTCCAGGAAAATCTTTAACCAGAAACCTTTTAGTGTCAGTAGTGCTAACAGAACTTTTGTAATTCTAAACACTCCTTAGGGC
>NW_006927902.1:0-555 GCF_000298275.1 Orycteropus afer afer
GGACAGATCTTGAAACATCCTTGTGATGATGAATGCCACACCATTCCTCTTCAAACTGTCATTCCCAGCATAGTAGATCATATGGTTGTCTGATTCAGAATGGCCAAAACCCATCCATTTCAGCTCACTAATGCTGAGGATATCAATCTTTATGCGTTCCTTTTCATTTTTGACAACTTCCAATTTTCCTAGATTCATATTTAGTACATTCCGTGTTCTGATGATTAATGGATGTCTGCAGCTGTTTCTCCTCAATTTGAGTGGTGCCACATGAGCAAATGGAGGTCTCGAAAGCTTTACCTTATCCATATGAGTAAGGCTGGGTTTACTCTGATGATGCAGCTCTTCCCCAGGCCTATTTTGAGAGCTTTCTAACCTAACCAGACAATTCATAAAGTTGCGCAGTAATATATCAGACAGTGTTTCTTTGCTATTCATAAGGTTTTCCCTGGCCAATTCTTTGAGAAGTGGATGGCCCCTTCCTTCTTCCTAATCTGTCTCAGTCTGTAGGCTGGGCTGATACCTGTGAACCATGTGCATCCCACTGGGTTTGAA
>NW_006927902.1:1015-3842 GCF_000298275.1 Orycteropus afer afer
CATAGAATGCTTAATTTTTGAAACTCAAGGCTTGAATTTCTTCTTCAGTTATTTCAGCTTGAGAAATGACAAGTGTGTTCTTCCTTTTTGGTTTTCCAACTCCAGGTCTTCACACATTTCATTATAATATTTTACTTTGTCTTTTCAAGCTGCTCTTTGAAATCTTCTGTTCAGCTATTTTATCTGATATCTTCCATTCTATTTAGATACACTCTGTTCAAGTGCAAGTTTCAGAGTCTTTTCTGACATCCATTTTGGTATTTTCTTCCTTGTCTTTTTAATGACCATTTGCTTTCTTCATGTACAATGTTCTTGACGTCATCCCAGAACTCATCTGGTCTTGGGTCATTGGTGTTCAATGTGTCAAATCTGTTCTTCAGATTGTCTCTAAATCCAGGTGGGGTATAATCAAGGTCATATTTTGGCTCTCATGGACTTGTTTTAATTTTCTTCAGGTTCAACTTGAACTTGCATATGAGCAATTGATGGTCTGCTCCACAGTCAGCTCCTGGCCTTGTTTTGACTGAAGATATTGAGCTTCTCCATTGCCTCATTCCACAGATGTACTCAATCTGATTCCTGTGTATTCCATCTGGTGAGGTCCATGCATGAAACCACCATTTATGGTGCTGAAGAAAGGTATTTGCAATGAAAAAATCATTGGTCTTACAAAATTCCATCATGCGATCTCCAGCATCATCTCTATCACCAATGCCATATTTTCCAACTACTTATGATCCTCTGTGTTTCCAACTTTCACATTCCCATCACCAGTAATAATCAGTCCATCTTGATTGCATGCTTGGTTAATTTCATACTGCAGAAGTTGGTAAAAATCTTCAAGTTCTTCATCTTTGGCTTTAGTGGTTAGTGAGTAAAATTGAGTAATAGTACTATTAACTGGTCTCTCTTGTAGGCATATGGATATTATCCTATCAGTGAAAGCATTGTACTTCAGGACAGATCTTGAAATATTCTTTTTTTACAATGAATGCAATGTTGTACCTCTTCAATTTGTCATTCCTGGTATAGCAGACCATATGATTATCTAATTCAAAATAGACAGTACCAGTCCATTTAACCTCACTAATGACTAAGGATATCTATCCCTATGCATTCCATTTAATTTTTGACAACTTCCAATTTTCCTAGATTCATACCTCATACATTCCATGTTCCAATTATTAATGGATGTTTGCAGCTGTTCCCATTTTGAGTTGTGCTCCATCAGCAAATGAAGTTCCCAAAAGCTTACTCCACCCACGTCATTAAGGTCGACTCTACTTTGAGGAGGCAGCTCTTCCCTAGTCATCTTCCAGGACTATATCAAACAATGTTTCAGAGCATAAAGTTTTCCAGTAATATATCAGACAGTATTTCCCTTTCATTCATAAGATTTTCACTGGCCAATTTTTTCAGAAGTGGAGAGTCTCATCCTTCCCAGTCTGCCTTAGTCTTGAAGCTCCACTGAAACCTGTCCACTGTGGATTACTCTACTGGTATTTGAAATACCTGTGGCATAGCTTCCAGGCTCACAGCAACACACAAGCCACCACAGTGCAACAAACTGACAGATGAGTGGTAGATGTAAGTTATGTTGTTGTTGTTGGTATGTGCCGTCAAGTCGTACCCAACTCATAACGACCCCTCGTTGGGTTTCCCAGGCAGTATCACTACGGAAGTAAATTGCCCAACCTTCCTTCCGAGGAGTGGCTAGTGGGTTTGAACTGCCAGCCTTCTGGTTAGCAGTCAAGTGTTTTAGGCACTATGCTACCAGAGCTCCTGATGTAAATTACAATCAACGTAATATAAGCAAAAGTGTTGTGTGGGACTTAAAGGAGCCAACTAACCCCCTTTTGCCTTTCCTCATGCCTGGAATGCAAACATGATGGCCAGGGCTACTGAAGCCATGTTGGTCCATGAAATAATCCCAGGAATGGAAGGAACACTGTAAGTTCTCACTCCTCTATGCCAACATATTCAGAAGAGAGCTACCTGGCCAGCTGACTGGAGGAGATCCATATTTGTGCCCATTCCAAAGACAGTGATCCAATAGAATGTGGAAATTATTAAACAATATCATTAATATCACAGGCAAGTAAAATTTTGCTGATGATAATTCAAAAATGTTTGCAGCAGTACATCACCAGGGAACTACCAGAAATTCAAGCTGGATTCAGAAGAGGATGTGGAATGAGGGATATCATTGCTAATGTCAAATGGATCTTGACTGAAAGCAAAAAATACCAGAAGGATGTTTACTTTTTTTTATTGAATATGCAAAGCCATTCAACTGTGTGGATCATAATAAATTATGGATAACATTGTGAAGAATGAGAATTCTACAATGCTTAATTGAGCTCCTGAGGAACCTGATCATAGACCAAGAAGAAGTCTTTGAACAGAACAAGGAGATACTATATGGTTTAAGATCTGAACAGGGGTGAGGTTCCGGCAAGATGGCGGACTAGGCAGAAAGACTGCACAGACCCTCTTCAACAAAGAAAAGGGAACCCAATTAACACAGTCACAGAAGATAATCTTGGACCCATGAGACTTGAAGGGAAGGATATAGAAGTGGACTAAACCCCAACTAGCAGAAGAATTTGTGTGAAAATACCAAAAAAGGAGACATACAGAGCTGTGGTATCCTGAGCGATCCTGATGGCACAGACAGCTTGGAGATTCCCAAGTGGTGGTAGGACCTAAGAATTAACCTAAAAATCAGCCCTGCTAGCCAGGGACTGCACAGAGGACTGCTCTGGTTGCTGGGGAATAAACGGAGAAGGTGAAAAGAAAGACGGGCTGAGCTGTGGACTTTTGCCGG
>NW_006927902.1:5142-6562 GCF_000298275.1 Orycteropus afer afer
ACAATCATGGGAGAAAGAAGGGCTGCTTATGCACAGGGAGACAGCTCAGGGGGCAGGAGTGCATGGAGGGATGGACACAGGGAAGAGGTAACTATGGGGGGGAGTGGGAGGGGAGATGTTGCATTGTGGTAAACTGTGTTCAATGTCATGAGACAAAGTATATGTGAACCGCTGTATGGAAAGTGAATTTGCTCTAAACCTTCACACAAATCACAATAAAATAAAAAGAGTAATAAAAAAAATCTGAAAAGGTATGCATCAAGGTTCTATCCTTTCACCATATTTATTCATTCTGTGTGCTGAGCAAATAATCCCAAAAGCTGGGCTATATGATGAAAAAGGTGGCATCAGAATTGATGGAAGACTCATTAACAACCTGCGATATGTGGATGACACAATCTTGCCAGAGAGTCAGAGAAAAAGAGGAAGACCCTCAGCAGAATGGATGCAACGATGAGCTCAAACATAGCAACAACTATGAAGACAGCACAGGGCAGGGCAATGTTTCATTCTGTCACACGTAGTGTCGCTATGAGTCAGAACAAACTCAGTGGCACATAACAACATGGAGGATAGCAAAACAGGAAGAGAGAAAGAACCAGGATACCAGATGACTTAATGCAACCACCATCAACCCTGAATTACTTAAGTCTTCACTTCTTTTAAGGAGCTCTGGTGACATAGTGGGTAAGACAGTTGGCTCCTAACCAGAAGATCAGTGATTCAAACCCACCAGGTGCTCCATGGGAGGAAAATGAGGCAATCCACTTTTGTAAAGATTTATAGCCTCAGAAACTGAATGGGGGATGCCGTGAGTCAGAATTGAATCAATGGGAGGACTTCTGGTAAAATGGAGGAATAGGCAGACAAGCAACATAGACCCTCTCCAACAAAGAAAAGAAAAACCAATTGACAGAGACACAGAAGATAATCCTGGAGCCCTGAGCTTTGAAAAGAACTATGAAGAAGTGGATTAGGTACCAACTAGTGGAAAAACCTGAATGAAAACAGTAAGTACAGAGATTTTCGGAGCTGTGGACTGTCAGCTACTCTGACGGGACCAACAGCCTGAATATTTCCAAGTGGTGTTTGGCCTGAAAATTGACCTAAAGATCAGCCCTAGTCACCAAGGACTGTGGGGATGACTGTGCTGGTGACCTATGACTAGGAAGGGAAACAGCAAGGAGGGAGACAACTTGAGCTGTTGACTTTCCACTGTCCATAGGGCACAGCCATTTTCATTCTTTACACACAGCAGCCATTTTGGATATTTAAAGTGACTGAGGGCACAGCCATTTTGAATCTTTACAAGTGGCAACCATTTTGGATTTTAAAGTGATAGCATTCTCATTTGGATTCCAGGGACCTAAGAATTGGCTCTGTTTGCCAAGGTTGTAAAGGGCATATGAGGAGCTGACAA
>NW_006927903.1:0-2250 GCF_000298275.1 Orycteropus afer afer
GGAACTCTCTGATAAGGAATTCAAAAGAATTATCTTTAGGTATCTTCAAAGGATTGAGAGACAGACCAAAGAAAACACAGAAAAAAACCTTAGAAGAATGTTTGAAGAAAGTGACAAAATGACAAAATAAATGAAAAATTAGAAATGATTCTAAATCTACAGATAGAAATCCAGATGATTAATACTAAATTGTCAGAAATAGATAACACATTGAAAGGGCGATGGAGTAGAACTGATGCAATGGAAGACAGAACTAATGAGATGGAAGACAGATACCTGAATACTTCTTTGGAAAGGGATCAATCAGAAAAAAAGTCAAAACAAAATGAAGAAAGCCTAAAGTTCATGTGGGATGCCATCAAAAGGAATAACCTACATGTCATTGGAATTGCAGAATAGGAAGATAAAAGTAAAACCACTGAGAAAATTGTCCAAGATTTGTTGGAGAAGAATTTCCATGATATGAAGAAAGATGAGAATATATCCATTCAGGAAGTCCAATGAACCCCAAACAGGATAGATTTCAAAAGAAAATCACCAAGACATATCATAATTAAACTCATCAGAACCAAAGACAAAGACAGAATCCTGAAAGCAGCATGAGAAAAACAAAAAGTCACTTACAAAGGGCAACCAGTAAGAATAAGCTCTGATTTCTCAACAGAAACCATGCAGACCAGAAGGCAATGGGATGGTATTTATAAAACCCTGAAAGAGGAAAAAAAAAAAAATCAATCTAGAATTATATACCTGGCAAAATTGTCCCTCAAATATGATGGTGAAATTAGGAGATTTCCAGATAAGCAAAAACTAAGGGAATTGTTAAAACCAGAACAAACTTACAAAAGATACAAAAGGGAGTCCTTTGATCAGAGAACCAAAAATAGCAAATCATAATCAACCATTAATACATAAGATGACATAATCCAGAAACCACAGCTATGGACATATTCAAAGTAAAATAAACTTATAAGATTGTAAACAGGGAACCATAGACATCAATTGGCAAGTGAGGACAACTACAAACCAAAAAGAGGGAAAATACTGTGTAGTTACAGAACTTCTAAATGGTGAGGAAGTCAAGAGAGTTGCAAGATAGAATGGACTGTTCTAATCTTGGGGAGAAATTTATAAATCACAGGGTAACCTCAAAGAAACATGGTAAACCTCCACATCACAATAAAAAAGGGGACAAGTATAAATATTCAGCAAATACTAAAACAACAGCAAGAAAGGAAATGATAACATGATTCATAAACATAATGAGCTCAGCACAGAAAATAATATGGAACAAAAAACCTGGGACACCATGAAAAAACACAAAACAAAATGACATCAACCAATTAATACTTGTCAATAATTACATGAAATGGTAATGCATTAAATGCACCACTCAAGAGACACAGAGTTGCAGACTGGATAAGAAAACAAAATCCATCAATAAATATACTGTCTACAAGAGACATACCTTAGAGACAAAGACAAAAATAGACTAAAAATCAAAGGTTAGAAAAAGATATATCAAGCAAATGGCAACCATAAAAGAGCAGGAGTGGCAATATTAATTTCTGATCAAATTTACTTTAAGATAGAAACCATGATACAAGATAAGGAAGGACATCAGATGATGATTAAAAGATCAACTGAAGATGAAGTTATGACTATAATAAATATTTATGGATCCAATGAAAGAGCACCACAATGCATAAAATCAGACTTTAAATGAATTGAAAAGTCAAATAGATGACTCCACAGTCATAGTCGGAGACTTTAACATACCACTTGCAATGAAAGATAGAACAACTGGAAAGAAACTCAACAAAGATGCAGAAGAGCTAAATAATATACTCCACCAACTTGGCCTTACAGACATCTACAGAGCACTTCACCAAATGCCACCACAATATACACTTTTTTCCAGTGCACATGGAACATTTTCTGTGATTGATTATATGTAAGGCCATAAAGCAAGCATAAACAAATTTAAAAACATTGAAATACTGCAAAGCATTGTTGCAGATCATAACACTATCAAATAGAAATCAAGACTAGGAAGATCAGTGGAAAAAGAGTAAACACATGGAAAGTGAACAACACCCTGCTTGAGAAAGGCTGGGTAATAGAAGAAATGAAAATTGAAATTCAAAAATTCCTTGAATCAAATGAGAATGAAAACACAACATACCAAAATCTTTGGGACACAGTAAAGGCAGTTATCAGAGGCCATTTATAGCAATACATGCACACATC
>NW_006927903.1:3640-4926 GCF_000298275.1 Orycteropus afer afer
CATTTCTTCCAGATTTTCAAATTTGTTGGAGTACAGTTCTTCATAGTATGCTGATATTATACTTTTTTATTTTAGTTGGTTCTGTTGTGATGTCATCCATTTTGTATTCTCTCCCTCTTTTTCTTTGTTAAATGAGCCAGTGGTTTGTCAATAGAATGTCCCTTCTATTACTATTTTGCTGAGAGTTTTGATTATTTTGTGTGTGTGTGTGGGGGGGGGATACAAGATCAACACAGAAAAATCAGTTAGATTCTTCTACAACAGCAAAGAGATTGCTGAAAAAGAATTAAGTAAATCAATACCATTTACAATAGCTACCAAAAAAATAAAATATTTGGGAATAAATTTTATCAGGGACACAAAAGACCTGTACAAAGAAAACAATAAAAAACTACTTCAAGAAACCATAAGAATTCTACATAAATGGGAGAACATCCCATGCTCGTGGATAGGAAGAATGAACATTGTGAAAATGTCAATTCTACCCAAAGCATTGAATGCAATCCCAATTGAGATCCCATCAACATTTTTTAAGGATATGGGAAAACCAATCATTAACTTTATATGGAAAGGAAACAGACTTCGAGTAAGCAAAGCACTATGGAAGAAGAACGAAGTAGGAGGTCTTACACAGCCTGATCTCAAAACCTACTAGACAGCCACAATAGTCAAAACTGCCTGAAATTGGTGTAATGACAGACACATAGACCAATGGAATAGACTTGAGAACCCAGAAATAGATCATCGACCTATGATCTGGGCCGAAATCCATTAAATGGGGAAGAGAATGTTTGTTTAATAAAAGGTGCTGGCAAAACTGGATATCCATTTGCAGAAAAATGAAACAAGATCTGCACTTCACACCATAAACAAAAACTAACTCCACATGCATCAATGACTTAAATGTGAAACCTAAAATTAGAGAGTTCCTCAAGGAAAAACTAGGGCCAAGGTTTTGTTGTTGTTAGGTGCTATTGAGTCGTTTCTGATTCATAATGGCTCCATGCACAGCTGAACGAAACATTGCCCAATCCAGCGCCAGCTCCATGATCCCTGCTATACTTGAGCCCATCATCGCAGCCACCATGTCAATACATCTCATTGAAGGCCTCCCCTTCTTTCGTCGACCCTCCACCCTACCAAGCATGACATCCTTCTCCAGGGAATGGTCCTTCTTACATGACCAAAATAGGGGAGACGAAGTCTGGCCATTCTTGCTTCCAAGGAGCATTCTGGCTGCACTTCCTCCAGAACAGATCTGTTAGTTCTTTTAGCAGTCCATGGTA
>NW_006927903.1:6034-6540 GCF_000298275.1 Orycteropus afer afer
CAGCTATGATATCCCTTGTTCCACGTCCTCTTCTGAATCCAGCTTGCACTTCTGGAAGTTCTCTGTCAATACTCTGCTGCAACCATTTTTGAATTATCTTCAGGAAGATCTTACTTGCAAGGGATATTAATGATATTTTTTTCTGTAATTTCCACATTCTGTGGGATCCCCTTTCTTTGGAATGGGTACAAATATGGATTTCTTCCAGTCAGTTGGCCAGGTAGCTCTCTTCCAAATCTCTTGGCATAATTGAGTAAGTGCCTTTAATAGGGCATCCATTTGTTGAAATATCTCAATGGGTATTTTGTCAGTTCCTGGAGCCTTGTTCTTCACCAATTCCTTCATTGCAGCTTCGACTTCCTCCATCAACACCATCAGTTCTAGTTCATATGTGACCTCCTGAAATGGATGAAAATCAACCAGTTCTTTTTGGAACAGTGACTCTGTATTCCTGCCATCTGCTTTTGATGTTTCCTGCATCATTCAATATTTTGCCCATAGAATCT
>NW_006927904.1:0-771 GCF_000298275.1 Orycteropus afer afer
GTCCAAGATTATCTTCTGTGTCTGTGTTAATTGGTTTCCCTTTTCTTTGTTGAAGAGGGTCTATGCAGTCCTTCTGCCTAGTCTGCCATCTTGCCGGAACCCCCAATAGTCTGTTTATGCCTATATTAGGGTCTCTAAGTTTGCCCCTACTTTTTGTTTGATGAACTTTATACTTTTAAGTTTTACATTTAAGTCTTTCATCCACCTTGAGTTAGTTTTTGTGTATGGTGTGAGGTATAGACTTTGTATCTTGTTTCATTTTTCTTCATATGGATATCCAGTTTTGCCAGCATCATTTGTTAAAGAGACTGTCTCTTCCCCATTTAATGGATTTTGGCCTTTTGTCAAAGATCAGTTGTCCATAGGTGGATGGATCCATTTCTGGGTTCTCAATTCTGTTCCACTGGTCTATATGTATGTTGTTGTACCAATAGCAGGCTGTATTGACTACTGTGGATATACAGTAGGTTTTGAGATCAGGGAGTATGAAACCTCCTTACTTTGTCTTCTTCAGTAGTGCTTTGCTTATTTGAAGTCTTTTCCCTTTCCATATAAAATTAGGGATTGAATTTTCCATGTGCTTAAAGAATGCTGATGGAATTTGGATTGGGATTGCATTGAATGTATACATTGCTTTGGGTAGTATTGACAATTTCACAATGTTCAGTCTTCCTATCCATGAACATTGTTGTTGTTGTTGTTGTTGTTAAGTGCCGTCGAGTCGTTTCCGACTCATAGCGACCCCATGCACAGCAGAACGAAACACTGCCT
>NW_006927904.1:3569-4708 GCF_000298275.1 Orycteropus afer afer
CAGCTCTTTCCCAGTCCTATTTTGAGAGGCTTTTAGCCTAAACGGACTATTTCTAAAGGTGTGCGGTAATGTACCAGTGTTTCTTTGCTATTCATAAAGTTTTCCCTGGCTAATTCTTTGAGAATGGATGGCCTCTTCCTTCTTCCTAGTCTGTCTCAGTCTATAAGCTGGGCTGTTGCCTGTGCATCAGGTGCATCTCTCTGGGTTTTGAACACCAGAGGCTCAGCCTCAAAAGTCATGTCTACATGTCACCACAGTAGGACTAACCGACAGACAAGTTTGTCTTGCTGTTGGAGACCTCTCGTATCACCCCCACCTGCATCCCTGTGGCTGACTGTACCTTTGTCTGGCTTCCTGGCTTGTAATCCCCTTTCTCCTGCTCTTCTGGCCTGCTGCTTTGGGCGTCCCTGAGTTGTCTCTCCTCACCTGTTTCCCTTGGGCTTACTGCTCTTCAGTCCGGGTTCCTGGCTTTTATCCCCTTTCTCCTGTTCATTTTTTTTTTTTTAAATTAAAAATGAACATTGTGTGTTCTTCTATTTATGTAGATCTCTCATAGTTTCTTATAGTAGTGTTTGTAGTTTTCTCTGTATAGGTCTTTTGTGTCCCTGGTAAGATTAATTCCTAAGTATTCTATCTTTTTTGTAGCTATTATAAGTGGTATTGTTTTCCTTATTCCTTTTCAGAGATCTCTTTGTTGATGTACAGGAATCCAGTTGATTTTTATGTTTGATAGTGTATTTATGCCATTTTGCTCAATCTTTCAATTAGTTTTAATAGTTTTCTTGCTGAGTCTCTGGGATTTTCTATGTGTAGTCTCATGTAATCTAAAAATAAGGATTGTTTGACTTCTTCCTTACCATTTTGGATGCTTTTTATTTCCCTTTCTTGCCTTATTGGCCTGAGTAGGACTTCCAATACAATGTTGAATAGAAGTGGTGATAGAGGACATCCTTGTCCAGTTCCCATTCGCAAAGGGAATACTTTGAGTCTCCCTCCATTGAGAACAATGTTGGCTATTGATTTTGCATATGTGCCTTTATGATGCTGAGGTATTTCCCTTCTATTCCTATTTTGCTGAGAGTTTTTATCAGGAATTGCTGTTGGACTTTATCAAATGCTTTTTCTGCTTCAGTTGATAT
>NW_006927904.1:5923-6471 GCF_000298275.1 Orycteropus afer afer
TTCAGTCTGTGTTACTTTAGGTAAGTAGTGTGTTTCTAGAAATCTGTCCATTTCTTCTGGGTTTTCAAATTTGTTGGAGTACTATTCTTCATAATATCTTGATATTATCATGAGCTCTGGTAGCGTAGTGACTAAGGCACTTGACTACTAACCAGAAGGCTGGTGGTTCAAGCCCACCAGCTCCTCCTTGGAAGGAAGGTCAGGTAATCTATTTCTGTAGTGATACTGCCTCAGAAACCCAAGGAGGGGTCACTATGAGTTGGGTCTGATGTGATGGCACATAACAACAACAACATATTTTGGTTGATTTTGTTGTGATATTGACCATTTCATTTCTTGTGTTATTTGCATCTTCTTCTTTTCCTTTGTTAAATTTGCTAGTGGTTGTCAATTTTATTATTCTTTTCAAAGAACCAACTTCTGTTGTTGTTGTTATGTGCCATCGAGTCAGACCTGACTCATAGCAACCCCTCCTTGGGTTTCCAAGGCAGTATCACTACGGAAGTAGATTGCCCAATCTTCCTTCTGAGGAGTGGCTGGTCGGTTTG
>NW_006927905.1:0-3838 GCF_000298275.1 Orycteropus afer afer
ACTATTTCAACACCAAAAAAAACAAAAGAACATCATCCAAGAAGGAAGCAAAAGATCATTAAAAAGAAAGGAAAGGAAGTAAAGACCAAAATGGATGTCAGAAGAGACTCTGAAACTTGCCCATAAATGGAGAGTAGCTAAAGGAAATGGAAGAACTGACAAAAGAGCTGAACAGAAGATTTCAAAGAGCAGATTGAGAAGACAAAGTCAATTGTTATAATGAATTGAGCAAGACCTGGAGCGAGAAAACCAACAGGGAAGAACACACCTAGCATTTTTTAAGCTGAAAAAACTGAGGAAAAAGTTCATGCCTCAAGTTTTAATACTGAGAGATTCAATGGGCAAAATATTTAATGATGCAGGAAACATCAAAAGAAGAAGAAAGGAATAAACAGAGTTATTGTACAAAAAAGAATTGGTTGATGTTCATTCATTTCAGGAGGCTGCATGCGATCAAGAACCAATGGTACTGAAGGAAGAAGTTGAAGCTGCACTGAAGAAAACAGCAAAGAACAAGGCTCCAAGAATTGATGGAATACTCATTGAAATGTTTCAACAAATGGATGCTCCACTGGAGGCACTCACTTGTCTATGCCAAGAAACTTGGAAGACAGCTACCTGGCCAACTGACTGGAAGAGATACACATTTGTACCCACTCCAAAGAAGGATGTACCCACAGAAGGTGGAAGTTACCGAACAGTATCATTAATATCACACACAAGTAAAATCTGGCTGAAGATAATTCAAAATCAGTTGCAGCAGTATATTGACAGAGAACTTCCAGAAATGCAAGCTGGATTCAGTAGAGGATGTGGAATGAGAGATATCATTGCTGATGTTAGATGTATCTTGGCTGAAAGCAAAGAATACCAGAAAGAGTTTACTTGTGTTTTACTGACTATGGCAAAGCATTCAATTGTGTGAATCATTTACAAATTATGGATACATTCAGAAAAATGGCAATTCCAAAACACTTCATTGCACTCATGAGGAACCTATACACAGACCAGGAGGCTGTCATTCTAACAGAACAAAGGTATACTGCATGGTTTAAGGTCAGGGAGGGAGTGTGTGAGGGTTGTATCCTTTCACCATACTTATTCAATCTGTATGCTGAGCAAATAATCTGAGAAGCTGGACTATATAAAGAAGAATATGGCATCAAGATTGTTAATGAGGAAGACTCATTAACAACCTGCAATGCTCAGACAACACAAATTTTCTTGCTGAAAGTGAGGATGACTTGAAGCACTTAGTGATGAAGATTAAAGAATACAGTCTATAGTTGGATTACATCTCAACATTAAAAAAACAAAACAAAAAAACAACCTCATAACTGGGCCAATAAGCAGCATCACAATAAATGGAGAAAGCATTGAAGTTGTCAAAAATTTCATATTACTTGTTTCCAAATCAACACCAATGGAAGCAGCAGTCAAGACATCAGACAACGTACCGCACTGGGCAAAGATGCTGCAAAAGACCTCTTTAAACTACTGAAGAGCAAAAATATCTCTTTGAAGACTAAGGTGCACCTAACCCAAGCCATGGTATTTTCAATAGCCTCATATGCATGTGAGAGCTGAACAATGAATAAGGAAGACCAAAGAAGAGTTGATGCTTTTGAGTTGTGGTATTGGTGAAGAATACTGAAAGTACCATGGACTGCCAAAAGAACTAATAAACGTGTCCTGGAAGAAGTGCACTGGAATCCTCCCTGGAAGTGAGAATGGCCAGACTTTGTTTGATCTACTTTAGTCATGGTTGTTAGAAGGGACCAATCTCTGGAGAAATATATCATGCTTGGTAAAGTGGAAGGTCAGACATAAAGGTGAAGGCCCTCAATAAGATGGATTGACACAGTGGCTGTAATGATGGGCTCAGGTACAGAAAGTATTTTGAGGCTGGAACAGGATTGGGCAGTGTTTTGTTCTGTCATACATAGGATCACAATGAGTCAGAGTTGACTCAACGGCACCTAACAACAACAAAAGACTGTCCATAAATACAATGGAGCTAAAAGGGGGCAAAATTATGATAACTTCTTAGCCACAGCCAACCATCCTGAGGGAGTGAGTGGTTGGGTCTGTGGGCTGCAGACTATGGGTGTGGGGCACATCAAGCTCAACTGTCATAACATACTACACAAAAACATTATTCTACATCCTACTTTGGTGAGTCATAAATGGGGTCTTAAAAGCTTGCAAGTGGCCATCTAAAATGCAACAATTGATTTCTCCTCATCTGGAGCAAAGAAAAATGAAGAAAATCAAAGACTCATGGAAACAAATAGTCCAAAGGACTAGTGGACCATGCGAACCTCGGCCTACACGACTCTGAGACCAGAAGAACTAGATGGTGCCTGGCTACCACTGTCAACCACTCAGAAAGGGAGATCCTGGATAGAGTGGGAGAAAAATGTGGAACAAAACTCAAAATCATAAAAATAGACCAAGTTTGGAGTGGGAAGATGGTGGAATAGGCAGAAAGACAGCACAGACCCTCTTCAACAAAGAAAAGGGGAATCAATGAACACAGACACAGATGATAATCCTGGACCCCTGAGCCTTAAAGGGAAGGATATAGAAGTGGGCTAAACCCCAACTAGCAGAAGAATTTTCATGAAAATACCAGAAAAGGAGGTATATGGACTGTGGTCTGGCAGTAATCCCGAGTGATCCTGACAGCACAGACAGCTTGGAGATTCCTGAGTGGTGGTAAGACCTAAGAATTAACCCAAAAATCAGCCCTGCTAGCCAGAGACTGCATGGAGGACTCCTCTAGTGGCTGTGAAATAAAAGGGGAATCAGTGGTGAAGAAGAAAACGGGCTGAGCTGTGGACTTTTGCTGGTCCGGAGGGAGCCACATTTTGAATATTTACAAGTGGCTTGACCATTTTGGATATTTAAAGAGAGAGCGCTCAGCCAGATTCCCCAGGCTTAAGAACAGGTTCTGCTTGCCAGTAACCCCAAGGACACTCCAGATCTGCATGACTGAAAAGGTGTGATATTCTTCTTGTTATTCTTATACCCCACACACACTTCATGAACGGAGGTGCAGCCATACCCCACTCCCACCCACCTTCTGGGCCCAGAGGAACTCCATCGAGTCTGTGTGCTTGGATGGAGCCTGGGTGCCCTGTCCTGTCATCCACTGATTTTTTTTCTCTTTCTTTTTGTCTTTCTTTTTTCTGGTGTCTAATTTGCTTGTATTTGTCTGTTTTAAAATGATTACTATTATTAATACTTTTCTCCTTTTTACTATCATTCTTTATTCTTGCCCTCTCAGGTCACAGTTTACAGCTTTTTTCTGTTTTCCCAGTCACTGATAAAATGTTTTATTTTTTAAAATTAAACTCTTTTTTTTCCCCTTTTTCCTCATGCTTAACCCCATTCCTTGCTTTTCTTTTTGCATTTTTACCATTATTTTCTTCATTATTCTCCTTCTACACCTTTTTTCTTGCAGTGCCCTATCCCCAGACATTGCAGGTTTTCTTCCTTCTTCTTTTTTCCCTTTTTTCTTCTTTTAGTAACTGTTCCTGTGTGAGTACATGGTGTATTTTTTGTCCACATGCCTTTAGATTTTTGATGGTTATTCAATTGTAATTTTTGTCTAACTGAGTAGGAGACACAACAGTCCCCACAAGATACAACTACACCCACACCTCCTACAACGTCACTTACTGAGCAAGAGCCACCACATCCTTCTCCACCAACAGGCCAATGATAAAAAACCACCAACAAGAGTCTGAATCACGCTTGACTGCTCTTCACAAACAGTTAACAGAGATCTAAATACAACACCACAATGTCTCGGAGACAACAGACCATCACAGTC
>NW_006927905.1:4278-4981 GCF_000298275.1 Orycteropus afer afer
GGAATAAACTACATGTCATTGGAATTCCAGAACAGGAAGAGAAAAATAAAACCACTGAAAAAATTGTCCAAGATTTGCTGGAGGAGAACTTCCCTTATATGATGAAAGATGAGAATACATCCATTCAGTAAATCCAACGAACCCCAAACAGGATAGATCCCAAAAGAAAAACACCAAGACATATCATCATCAAACTCACCAAAACCAAAGACAAAGACAGAATCCTGAAAGAAATATGGGAAAAACAAAAGTTACCTACAAAGGACAGCCAATAAGAATAAGCTCTGATTTCTCAACAGAGACCCTGCAAGTGAGAAGACAATGGGATGGTATATATAAAACCCTGAAAGAGAAAAATTTTCAGCCAAGAATTATATACCTGGCAAAACTGTCCCACAAATATGATGGTGAAATTAGGAAATTTCCAGATAAGCAGAAACTAAGAGAATTTGTTAAAACCAGACCAACCTTACAAGAGATGGTAAGGGAGTCCTTTGAACAGAGAACCAAAAATAGCAAATAACAACCAACCATTAATACACAAAATGACATAAGCCAGAAACCACAGCTATAGACATATCCAAAGTAAAATGAGCTTACAAAATTGTGAACAGGAAACCAGAGACATCAATTTGCAAGTGAGGACAACTACCAACAAAAAGAGGGAAAAGACTCTGTAGTTACAGAACTTCTAAATGGTGAG
>NW_006927905.1:5856-6667 GCF_000298275.1 Orycteropus afer afer
CAATTGAACATGAAGATATAACCATAATAAATATCTATGGACCCAATGAAAGAGCCCCAAAATACATAAATCAGACTTTAAAGGAGTTGAAAAGCTAAATAAATGACTCCACAGTCATAGTGGGAGACTTTAATACACCACTTTCTTGGAAAGATAGAAGAACCGGAAAGAAACTCAACAAAGATGCGTAAGAGCTAAACAACTGTTGTTGCTGTTGTTATGTGTCATCAAGTCGGACCCGACTCATAGCGACCCCTCCTTGAGTTTCTGAGGCAGTATCACTAAGGAAGTCGATTGCCCAAACTTCCTTCCGAAGAGTGGCTGGTGGATTTGAACTGCCAGTCTTCTGGTTAGCAGTCAAGTGCCTTAGGCACTACAATCCACCAACTTGGCCTTAGAAACGTATACAGAGCACTTCACCCAACAGGAACACAATATACATTCTTCTCCAGTGCACATGGAACATTTTCCATGATAGACCACATGTTAGGCCACAAAGCAAGCCTTAATAAACTTAAAAACACTGAAATACTGCAAAGTATCTTCTCAGATCATGATGCTATCAAATAAGAAATCAACAATAGGAAGATCAACAGAAAAACAGTAAACACATAAACTGAACAATACCCTCCTTGAGAAAGACTGGGTAAGAGAAGAAATAAAAATAGAAACTCAAGAATTCCTTGAATCAAATGAGAATGAAAATACAACATGTTAAAATCTTTGGGACACAGCAAAAGCAGTGATCAGAGGCCAATTTATAGCAATACATGCACACATCAAAAAAGAAGAGCCAAAATTAACACTTTAA
>NW_006927906.1:0-589 GCF_000298275.1 Orycteropus afer afer
GCTCGAATCTTGATTATTTCCTTTCTTCTGGTGACTGTAGGCTTTTCTTGCTGTTCTTTCTCTAATTGTTGGAGGTGTTCATTTAAAGTGTTGATATTCACTCTTTCTTCTTTTTGGATGTATGCATTTATTGGTAATAATTGGCCTTTGATCACTGCTTTTGCTGTGTCCCAAAGATTTTGTTATGTTGTGTTTTCCCATCTTGTTTGATACAAGACTTTGGTATGTTGTGTTTTCATTCTCATTTGATTCAAGAATTTTTGAATTTCAATTTTGATTTTTTCTCTTACCCAGTCTCTCTCAAGGAGGGTGTTTGTTCTGTTTCCATGTGTTTACTCTTTTCCTGTCGATCTTCCTATTGTTGATTTCTAATGTGATAGCATTATGATCTGACAAGATGCTTTGCAGTATTTCAATGTTTTTGAATTTGTGAAGGCTTGCTTCATAGCCTAATATTTGGTCTATCATAGAAAAACTTCCATGTGCACTGGAGAAGAATGTATATTGTGCTGCTGTTGGGTGATGTGCTCTATAGATGTCTATAAGGCCAAATTGGTGGATAGTATTGTTTAGCTCTTCTGCATCTTTG
>NW_006927906.1:2502-2964 GCF_000298275.1 Orycteropus afer afer
ACTTTATCCTGCTTCTTTGTGTGGACTGTGATGGTCTGTTTTTTCCAAGGCATCATGGTGTTGTTGTATTTAGATCTCTGTTAACTGTTTGTGAATTATAGCCAAGGGTGATTCCGGCTCTTCTTGGTGGTTTTTTATCATTGGCCCATTGCTGGAGAAGGAGGAAGTGGCTCTCGCTCAGTAAGTGAAGTTGCAGGAGGTGTGTGTGTAGTTGTGTCTTATGAGGACTGTTGTCTCGCACTCAGGTAGACACAAATTAAAATTGAATAACCATCAAAAAACTAAAAGCCCATTGACAAAAAAGCACACCATGTAATCTCACTGGAACAGCAGCCAAAAAAAGAAAAAAGGGAAAAAAAGAAGCAAACCTGCAATATCTGGGGATAGGGCACTAAGGAAAAAAAAAAAAAGTAGAGACAGAGAATAATAAATGAAGAAAAAAATAGGAAAAATGCAAAAAGA
>NW_006927906.1:5408-6709 GCF_000298275.1 Orycteropus afer afer
GCTGGTGGGTTTGAACCGCCAGCCTTCTGGTTAGCAGTCAAGTGCCTGAGCCACTATGCTACCAGAGCTCCTATTGATTTTTGTAGGCTTCCTTATATCTAGCCACTTCACAGAAATTAATGATTATGAAAATTCATCATTTAATATTTTTAATTTTCTAATTAACAATCATAAAACCTGAAAATGGTGACAGTTATATTTTCCTTTTTAAACTTTTATTCCTTATGATTGTTTTCTTGTTTTCTTACATTGTCTAGGAAATAAATCCCTAGGAAAAAGCTACTGCCTTTCAGTACATTCTGAATCATAGAAACCCTAGAGTTAGGGCTAAAGAGATACAGGAGTGGCAGAAACCCTTCTCTAGCTTTAAGCTTTATTTTGAGTATCCTCATTAAGTAGCAAAAGCATCTTGTAAGTGTCTGGTAATCTCCTTTGTCAAGTTGTTCAGGAGAAAAATTTTCTCACCAGGAATGATTGCTAAATTTTAGCAAATAACTTTTTCATGTGTACTGAAATAATGATTTAAATTTTCTTGTCTTTTCTTTTAGCTCTTCGTATAATGAATTACACTAAAAGGCAAGCTAATGTTTGTTAAACTATCTTAGCATTTCTATGACAAAATCTTCTAGTTCATAATATAATTCTCTTCATACAGTGTTGACTTAAATTTCCTAATATTTTCCTTGGGATTTTTGCTTCTATTTGTCTTTTTTGTTATGTTTGTGTCCTCCCCTCTCCCTGCAACTTTTATGTAGGTACAAAGGCCACCAGAGCTTCCTTTTATAAGGAAGACCAAAGAAGAGTTGATGCTTTTGAGTTGTGGTATTGGCAAATACTGAAAATACTGTGGACTTCCAGAAGAACTAACAAATCTGTCCTATAAGAAGGACAGTTGGGATGCTTCTTTGGAACTGAGAATGGTGAGACTTTGTCTCACCTACTTTGGTCATGTTGCCAGAAGAGACCATTCCCGGAGAAGGATATCATGCTTGGTAAAGTGGAGGGTCAGCGAAAAATGAGGAAGGCCCTCAACAAGATGGATTGACACAGTGACTACAACAATGGGCTCAGGTATAGCAACGATTTTGATTTTGAGGCTAGCACATGACCAGGTAGCATTTCCTTCAGTTGTACCTAGGGTCATTATGGCCCAGAGTCAATTCGATGGCACCTAACAACAACAATTTTATTTAGTGTTATGCTGTATCCTTTTTTTTTTTTTTAATTAGGATTTGGGTGAAGATTTACAGAGTAAATTCACTTTTCATACAGCAGTTCACATATACTTTGTCTCATGTCAT
>NW_006927906.1:8944-9474 GCF_000298275.1 Orycteropus afer afer
TTAGAGTATATACCTAGTAATGGGATGGCTGGGTCAAATGGTATTTGTATTTCCAACTTTTGAAGGAATCGCCATACTGCTTTCCACAATGGCTGCACCAATTTACAGTCCCACCAGCAGTGCATGAGAGTCCCAATCTCTCCACAACCTCGCCAGCATTCGCTACCCTCTGTCCTATTGAACTTTGCTACCAGTGCTGGAGCAAGACGGCATCTCATTGTTGCTTTGATTTGCATCTCTCCAATAGCTAATGATCGCGAGCATTTCTTCACATGTTTGTTGGCCCCTTGAGCATCCTCCCTGGTGAAGTGTCCATTCATGTCCTCTGCCCATTTTTTAATTGGATTGTTTGTCTTTTTGTTATTGAGGTGTTGGAGTGTTCTATAAATTCCAGAGATAAGTCCCTTGCCAGACACGCCATTACCAAACATTCTTTCCCAATCTGTAGGTTCTCCCCTGACTCTTTTGGAGAAGTCCTTGGAAGCACATAAACATTTAATTTTTAGAAGGTCCCAATCATCTGGCTTCTC
>NW_006927907.1:0-1041 GCF_000298275.1 Orycteropus afer afer
TTTTAGGTAGGCCACTGCATAATCCATGCTTAGTAAGCCAACCAAATAAACTATTAGATCCTTTCCTAACTTCTTGCACTGAAACTTTCAATGAAGAATCCATACTTAATGGGCCTAAATCAATAAACTCAGACTGATCCAATGTTATATTCCTTGCACCATTATCCCATACCCTCAGTAGCCATTCTTATACATGTTTTCCAGGTTTCTGTCTGTACATGTTAGCAAAATCGAGTAGGTCTTTTCGGGTGTAGCATACCACCTCCTCAGTAACACTTTCTATTTCACCTTTTGGGGTTCACTTGGACTTAATTTTAGGTATAGGTCTAGCAGCAACAATGGGTGGTTGGGGCAGTTCCTGAAGACATTCAGCAATGTCTTCCATGGCCTCTGCCTCAGGCATGATTCAGCAGGAACTGTTGGGTTAATCCCATCAAACTGAGGTGAAGGGGATAAATGTTTTACCGTACTACCTTCAGATGGGAGGGATTCAACAGAATTTCCTGGCTATCTGATTATATGTCCCCATTCCAAGTTTCAAAATCCCTTTTTTTCCCAATCAATGCTCTCACTTTTACTTCTCATCTCTCTCTTTCTCTTTTGCTCATCTCTCTCTTTCACTACTTTGTCTAGTGTAAGTAGGACCAACCAACAAGCTTCCTTATACTCTTCATGATGAAAAAATTGCAGAAAAGTATCAAACATGCGATCACCCAGAGCCTCACTTCTCACAAATACTTGATCTATTGGTGCTACTATTTTGGATATTAATGTTGCCACCTCACACCATGGATTATCAGGGCCCTCTTTACTAACAGAGGTAGGGTCGTTAGTGTCTTTACAATTAATCAAATTGGAGAACCAATTTAGGAAGCCTATCCTTATGATTTTGTCTCTCTAGAACCACTCTTGGTACCAAATGTGTTAGACTGGCTTTTCTAGGGAAACAAAACCAGTAAAACTTATATATAGAGAGAAAGAGAAATTTATCTTAGGAAAATGACTCACACATTTATAGAAGCTGGCAAGTACAAAGTTCTT
>NW_006927907.1:1846-2832 GCF_000298275.1 Orycteropus afer afer
GTGCATAAACAGCCCTTGTTTCTCCCATGATTGTTCTCTCCAAGGAGTGTATCTACTTCAGCTAAAGGTTCAAGTCATACGCATTTCTTTTGTTTGGCTGGAAGCCACAGGTTTGGGTTCAATTCCAGACCTGAAGGGCAGCTAGGGGCCATAGTCTCAGTGGTTCCACCAGGCTCTATCAGACCAGCTAACCTGGTCCCCCCTTTTCTTTTTTCCCAAAATGATTTTGTGTTTTGTTTCACATTGTACTCCCTCTCTATCCAGGATCTCCTACATAGATCCCCCTCTGAGTGGTTGACAGTAGTAGCCAGGCACTACCTAGTTCTGATCTCATGGTCATATAGTCTGTGGATCACATGGTGTACCAGTCAATAGAACTAATTGTTTTCATGGATCTTAGGTTTTCTTCATTTTTCTTTGCTCTGGATGAGGAGAGACCCATTGTTGCATCTAGATGGCTGCTTGCAAGCTTTTAAGATACCAGTCGCTACTCACCAAAGTAGAAGGTGGAACAATGTGAAAAAGGGTTCATGTTTATTGTCTATACTTCCCATGCACCTCTCTATGTCTTCCTCTTCCTCAGTGCCACCATGTTGATCACTCACATTTGGTATATTGCCCTTCTCTTCATTCAAATAAGTACTTATCTCTACCTGTCTAACAGTGTTCCCTCCCATTCTTACACCTTGTAACCAACAAAGAAAATTTCCTTCCATATCTAAACCTTTCCTTGACTTTCACAACAACAGACTGATACAATATCTGTCCTTCTCTGATTGACATATTTCACTTAGCATAATGTCCACCAAGTTCATCCATGTTATGCAGTGTTTTGCAGATTCTACGTTATTCTTTAGGTTTGCATAGTATTCCATTGGGTGCATGTACATAGTTTGGTTATCCATTCCTCAGTTGATGGACACCTATGTTGTTTCCATCTTTGGCTATTGTAAACTGTGCTATGATGAACATGGGAGCTCTGGTAG
>NW_006927907.1:5887-6390 GCF_000298275.1 Orycteropus afer afer
ATATGTCATTACCAAATATTTTTTCCTAATCTGTAGGTTCTCTTTTGACTCTTTTGGAGAAGTCTTTGGAAGCACATATAAATTTAATTTTTAGAAGGTCCCAGTCATCTGGTTTCTCTTCTGCTGTTTGTGTATTTTGAGTTATTCTTGATAGTCTATTTATGCCATATATTAGGGTCCCCAAATTTGCCCCTAGTTTTTTCCTTGAGGAACTCTACAGTTTTGGGTTTCACATTTAAGTCTTTGATCCATCTGGAGTTTGTTTTTGTGTATGGTGTGATGTAGAGATCTTGTTTCATTTTTCTGCAAATATATCTCCAGTTTTGCCAGCACCATTTATTAAACAAACATTCTGTTCCCCATTTAATGGATTTTGGCCCTTTGTCAAAGATCACCTGACCATAGGTTGATGGATCTATATCTGGGTTCTCAATTCTATTCCATTGGTCTATGTATCTGTCATTGTACCAATACCAGGCAGTTTTGACTACTGTGGCTGTATA
>NW_006927908.1:0-6532 GCF_000298275.1 Orycteropus afer afer
TAAGCTGGGCTGATACCTGTGCACCATGTGCATCCTGCTGGGTTTGAAACACTAGTGGCTCAGCCTCAAAAGTCACATCAACACATCACCACGGTAGGACAAACCAACAGACAAGTTTGTCTCCCTGTTGGAAATCTCTAGTACCACCCTTACCTGGGTCCCTGCGGCTGACTCCTCCTCTGTCTGGATTCCTGGGCTTTTTAATCTCCTTTCTCTCGCTCTCCCACATTGCTGCTTTAGGCGTGCCTGAGTTTCCTCTCCTCACCTGGATCCCTGCAGCTGACTCTCCTCTGTCTGGCTTCCTGGCTTTTAATCCCCTTTCTCCCACTCTCCCACCCTGCTGCTTTGGGTGTGCCTGAGTACCCTCTCCTCACCTGGATCCCTGCAGCTGACTGCTCCTCTGTCCAGGTTACTGGCTTTTAATCCCCTTTCTCCCTCTCTGCTGCTTTGGGTGTGCCTGAGTTCCTCTCCTCACCTGGATCTCTGCAGCTGACACAAACTGGGAAAGGAAATAAAGTAGTATACAAACTCTGGTCACTGAATGGTGTGTGGACTCAGGAGAATGCTATTGGGTTGCAAGGGAAAACAATATAGTATCACCTCTTAGTATGTCTGGGAGCTCTGGTAGCATAGTGCCTAAGGCACTTGACTGCTAACCAGAAGGCTGGCGGTTCAAACCCATCAGCCACTCCTTGGAAGGAAGGTTGGGCAATCTACTTCCATAGTGATACTGCCTCAGAAACCCAAGGAGGGGTCACTATGAGTCACGTCCGACTCGATGGCAAATAACAACAACAACAACTTAGTATGTCTATAGCAGTAAGTCAAAAGCCCCTGACAGAAGTTCCCTGAGCATGTTTTAAGGTACCACAACAAGAACATAATAAGAAATGACCCCTGTTCTTAAATTTCACTTCAAGGGAAATATTCAAGCTCAGGCCACCACTATCTATGTATAAGCCTCAGTCTTCCCATTTGACATCTTGCTATACGTACAAATAACTTCTACTTTTAATTAAATCACTGGGCAAGAATATTTACTGAGTTCAAAAATGAAGCTTCAGGCTGCAAAATGAAGGCCCTGAAGGATCATAAAGGATTCTAATCCTTTTCATTTTTCAGAAGGAATAGAATTGAAGTCCCACAGCTAAGAGAGCCAGGAGCAGGATCCCAGTAGACTGATTCACAGTACATACCTTACCTTACTACCAAAAAAAAAAAAAGCCCAATCATAATGGGAATGGCCCGGTGCAGTTAAGAAAAACAAAGACAACATAAGAAGAAATAGGATGAAGGGGAAATTTCACCAACATTTTTTTTTAAAGTAAAAAAGCATGGAAGAAGTGGCTAAAGATCTTATAATTATAGAATGATCTCTGTTTTGCTGGAATAGAAGTCTGAAACTATCATTCATCATGTTCCGGGTAGAGCTCAGGCCTGTGGAAATTCCCATATAAGGTAGTTTGTTCATGGTTATTTCCTCAAACAGATGTTACAGTTCCCCATCTGTAAAAGGCATTAGGCATTGGGGAGAGAAGATATTTCTGGCAACTACATCCATCCATACATTGAAGGCTGTGGTTTCATACTTAATGGTTAGTATTTTTGCCAAAACACGTCATTTCCCTTCTCTAATATGGTTCAGCATGTAGCAGTCAATATCACACAGTTTATAGTTTTCCTGTGGTTGTTACTGGAGGTGGTGATAAAGGTCAGTATGATCTTACTGCTCTCTATAAATAGGCCTTTGGTCAGTAATGTCCTTACACGATATGCTAATGATCTTTATTTTCCTTTAAAGAGTATGCCTGTCTTACTAGTGGTATCTCTTTCTTCCATAGAGTTTCGCATTACATATTAAGTGAGGCTACTCTCCTGCCTTACCATTACCTCCTCTCAATAGCTTCAAAGCAGGGCTGCTTCTTTTGGTTTTTTAAGACAAGTCTCTCTGCCTTTTTCTAGATCCAGGCTGTCCAATATAACAGTCATTTAGTCACCACTAACCACATGTTACAACTGAGCACTTGAAATGGCTAGTCTGAATTGAAAAGTGATTTAAGTGTCAAAAGGAGCTCTTGTGGTACAGGGGTTAAGGCATTTGACTGCTAACCAAAAGGTCAGTGGTTCAAACTCACCAGCCACTCCATGGAGGAAAAGATGAGGCAGTAAGCTTCCATAAAGGTTTACAGCCTCAGAAACCCTGTGGGAGGTAGATGAGTGGAATCGACTTGATGGCAGGGAGATTGGTTTTGCTGATTAAGTGTCAAATAAATACTGAATTCCAAAGACTAAAATTTAAAAATGAAAGTAAAATATTTCAATTTTTAAAATATTGATTAAAATTAAATGATTATTTTGGACATATTTGGTTAAACAACATATTATTACACTTAAGACCACTTGTTTCTTTTTTTTTTAACGTGGATAATAAAAATTTTTAAACTACACGTGTAGTTTGTATTCTATTTCTAACGTACAGTACCATTCTAGGTAATAAGTCTCATTTGTAAAATAAAAGAAATGGAACCCAGAAAGCATTTTGAGGGGACAGCAATGAAAACTCGGGCAGACTATATTCAATCTTAGGAGATTCCTGAATCATTTCTAATCATGTAGCAAGGGGGAGCAGCAGCTGGGATTAGAATCTTGGCTCTGTATCTTACAAGCAGATCAAGTTTCTTCACCTTTGGGTCAGATTCTTCACATATCACAATAGTACAATATAACTCCCTCATGAAGTGTTCGGGACTAAGCACAAGGAAACCGTTTTCCAAACAAAGTGTGTTCTTAGTAAATGTGACTCCCTTTCTTTTAAGGTCTTAGAAATCTGGTGGGTACACTGATTACTTGATTTAGTCATCCTTGAGGTTAGAGTCATGGAAACTCTGAATTCTAATTCTCTTTTTACCTTCTCTACTCTAGTCACTTCCACAGAATTCACTCTTCGGGGGCAGGGAGTGTGTGCACAGCTTTCTAGCCAAAACCTATCCCTTCCTCCCATCTGTATTATTTATTCCCACCCCTTTTTTTTTTTTTTTTTGCCATGTTCTTCCTAGCTCCTCCCAGCTGGTCCATGCACAAAATAAAACTATTAAAATTAATTTCAAAATTCTGGCTGGTGCTTATTTTCTTCTTAGGACCATTATCAATAGCTCATTGCTATTGTCTATATTTAAATGTCGCTTTGCTATAATTCTAGCTATGTCATTTGTGTATATTTCATTGTTCAGAAATGCATGGATACATCCCTGATTGCCCACTAGAGTCTCACTAAATACTTAGCAAATGAAGAGCTTCATAATAATCTTGTTGTTGTTGTTGTTGTTGTTATGTGCCGAGTCAGATCCGACTCATAGCAACCCCTCCTTGGGTTTCCGAAGCAGTATCACTACGGAAGTACATTGCCCCATCTTCCTTCCGAGGAGTGGCTGGTGGGTTTGAACCATCAGCCTTCTCGTTAGCAGTTAAGTGCCTTAGGCACTATGCTACCAGAGCTCCTCGTAACAATCTTAGAAAAAAGTAAAATAAAACCAAATGTTGACTTTTGACAATTAGTTAGGCCAGTCAGGACAACAGGGATGAAAAGCACCTTCTTTGACTAAGAAATCACATCTGACTTTCTGATTTGGCAATTTGGGGTGGATTTCTGGCTGGTTTGTCAGCGGAAAATTCATAGTTATAATTACTTCCCAGCTGTTGCTAGCAGTGTGCTGGGTTGGCAGCCCTGATTATTGAATCTCTACTTGACATGATGCTATTTTCTCATTCTCCACTCAACTTTCTCAAAATGCTTGCATTATTTATTGCAAGTGCTAATCCCAGAAATCTGGCTTAAAGGTTATTGTGAGTCAATATGATTTGACATCTGGATCTCATTCTAGCTCTATGATCCTTTCCACAAAAATGACAGCAACTCTGGGTCTGGGCATGGCTGAAGAACAGGGAAGGAAGAACTAACTCCAGCAAAACTTCCTCCTTGACATCCTTCTATTGAAGATGGGGGATGGTGACAGAAGTAAAGGGCAAAAGAAGCAAGGCACAAAATTAGTGAGGGATATAAAAGGTAAGACAAGGACAGAAAATTTAAGTAAGTTAAAAGCAAAGGGAAGAGGCAAAGGGCTTTCTTTGCAATAGTAGGTAGGAGGTAGGAGACTTACAAGAGGTTCGTATTTGTTTGAAGGGGTTATCATTTGATAATCATGAGACTATCAAATACTAAATACAATTTAGATTCTTTCAACCTCAAGCCCTAATAATTGTGGACCTAATAACTGAGACATTCATGAATGGTACAGAGTAAAATAAAAAGCAAATGGGAGGGAAGGGGAGAGAAGGGGACATTTGTCAACCACCTTCATCCACTGATTATCAACTAGGATCCTTTTACATACATATATTTTCTCAATTAATCCTGGCTACTTACAGGTTGAATATTATTACTATTTACAGATGAGGATCTGCAACTCAGGGACATTAAACAATTTTTTCAGGATCATACACAAGTGGCAGAAGTAAGATGCGAACTCAAAGTCTGAAACCAACGGTCTTTCAACTATACTACAGTGTCTGAAGTACAAACAGGATCAATGAAAAACAAGTGTGAAAAGCAGATTCTTCTTACAGGTCTAAAATACTTGAAATCCAAATAGCTGAACCAAACTTTTTTTCAGCAAAGGTTTTCAGCAAGCAGATTCTTCTTACAGGTCTAAAATACTTGAAATCCAAATAGCTGAACCAAACTTTTTTTCAGCAAAGGTTTTCAGCCCTAAATATACTGCTATGCTAAATGCCCTTTCTTTTCTGCCCCACCTACAGTTTGGCAAAATGTACTTTTCAGATCTTCATGTTCTATACATCCTTCCCTGTAACACTGGGAAGAATGGAAATTCCAGAAGACTTAATTGTGCTCATGAGGAACCTGTACATACACCAAGAAGCAATCATTTGAACACAACAAGGGGATACTACATGGTTTAAAATCAGGGATGATGTGTGTCAGGGTTGTATCCTTTTACCATACTTACTCAATCTGTATGCTGAGCAAATAATTTGAGAAGATGGAGTATGTGGGGAAGAATGTGGCATCAGGATTGGAAGAAGACTCATTACCAATCTGCAATATGCAGATGACACAACCTTGCTTGCTGAAAGTGAAGATGACTTGAAGCACTGATGAAGATCAAAGACTACAATCTTCGGTATGGATTACACCTCAACATAAAGAAAAAAAATACTCACAAATGGACCAATAAAGCAACATCATGATGAATGGAGAAAAGACTGAAGTTGTCAAGAATTTCATTTTACTTGGATCCATAATCAATGCCCATGGAACAGTAGTCAAGAAATCAAATGGCATATTGCACTAGGTAAATGTGCTGCAAAAGACCTCTTTAAAACATTAAAGAGAAAAGATGTCACTTTGAAGACTAAGGTGTGCTGCCCAAGCCATGCTACTTTTAGTAACCTCACATGCAAGTGAGAGGTGGATAATGAATCAGAAAGACCAAAGAAGAAATGATGCACTTGAATTCTGGTGCTGACAAAGAATACTAAATATACCATGGACTGCTAGAAGAATGAACAAATCTGTCTTGGAGGAAATAGAGCCAGAATGCGCCTTATATAAGCAAGAATGGCCAGACTTCATTTCTCATACTTTGATCATGTTGTCACAAGGGACCATTCCCTGGACAAGGGCATTATGCTTGGGAAATCAGATGGTCAGCAAAAGAAGGGAAGAACCTCAGTGAGACAGTTGAGACAGTGGCCGCAAAGATGGGCTCAAGCATATTAACAAATGTGAGAATGGTGCAAGACTGAGTAGTATTTTGTTCTGTTGTATGTAAAGTTGTTTAGTTGGAACTGACTCTCAGCAACTAACAAAAACAACCCCAAACCATAATCTGGAACACTAAAAAGTGCCATTTTCCTCCAACAATATCACTGTACATTTGTAGCAATGTTCAGTGTATAAAATAATTCCCTACACTTCATCTTATTTAACTCAATCAACCTTTTATAATGTATCAGTACCTACATTCTGTTGACTGACAAACTGTACCCCAGAAGTGACTCAGTGCCAGAAACCATCCTAGAACAGATACCAAATATAGAAAACTATGAGAGCACTGCTTACAGTGTTGTTTTTTTTTTTTCCTGATAATGAATTAGTCAATCAATATATTAGATCAAACTGAAATTCACAGTAAGGACTCTTCATTAAAAAAATAAAATAAAATTCTTAAGAGTTCCTTTAAAGGCTATCTTTTCTCTGTGAACTCTCAGAAATGCTGCTATGAAGAAACTATGTATGAGACTTAAACATCTTTCCATCCCCTCTGACAAAGCTCTGTCCAGGCTCCCAACACTCAGCACATTGTTCACACCTCTACAAGAAGTTCACACATCTGAGAGGTGGGGCAATATGGCGGACTAGGCAGAAGGACTGCACAGACCCTCTTCAACAAAGAAAAGGGAAACCAATTAACACAGACACAGAAGATAATCTTGGACCCCTGAGCCTTGAAGG
>NW_006927909.1:0-852 GCF_000298275.1 Orycteropus afer afer
GTCTTTAACTTCAAGTTGAACTTGCATATGAGCAGTTGATGGTCTGTTCCACAATCAGCTCCTGGCCTTGTTTTGGCTGAAGATATTAAGCTTTTCCACCACCTCTTGCCACAGATGTAGTCATTCTGATTACTGTGTGTTCCATCTGGTGAAGTCCACTTGTATAGCCACTGTTTGTGTTGTTGGAAAAAGGTGTTTGCAATGAATAAGTCATTGGTCTTGCAAAATTTTACCATGTGAGTTCCAGCGTTATTTCTGTCACCAAGGCCAAATTTTCCAACTACTTTGTTTCCAACTTTTGCATTCCAGTCACCAGTGATAATTAACACATCTTGATTGCATGTTCGGTCAATTTCAGACTGCAGAACTAGGAAGAAGGGGCAGTGTTTTGTTCTGCTGTGCATGGGGTCGCTATGAATCGGAAACAACTCGAAGGCACTTAACAAAAACAACAACAACAGTGGAAGACAACGACAATCCCCATACAACACAACTACACCCACAGCTCTGCAGCTTCATTTATGGAGTGACAGCCACCACTTTCATCTCCACCAGTGGACCAATGATAAACAACCACCAAGAAGAGCCTAAGTCACCCTTGGCTGCTCTTCACAAACAGTTAACAGAGACCTAAATACAACAATGCCACAATGCCTCAAAAACAACAGAGCATCACAGTGCACACAAAGAAACAAGAAAAAGTGGTAGAAACAAGGGAGCAGGATACAGATCCAGAACACACCCCTGAGGAAGAAACAACATTGGAACTCTCTGATGAGGAATTCAAAAGAATTATATTTAGGTATCTTCAAAGAATTGAGAGACAGATCAAGGAAAACACAGAAAAAACTC
>NW_006927909.1:3387-3952 GCF_000298275.1 Orycteropus afer afer
ACGAGACAAGGAAGGACATTATATAATGATTAAAGGATCAATTGGATATGAAGATATAAGCATAATAAATATCTATGGACCCAGTGAAAGAGTCCCAAAATATATTAATCAGACTTTAAAAGAGTTGAAAAGCCAAATAGATGACTCCACATTCATAGTGGGAGACTTTAATACACCACTTTCATTGAAAGACAGAACAACTGGAAAGAAACTCGACAAAGATGCAGAAGAGCTAAAAAATACAATCTACCAACTTGACCTTTTACACATCTACAGAGCACTTCACCCAACAGCAGCACAATATACATTCTTTTCCAGTGCACATGGAATATTTTCCATGATAGACCATATGTTAGGCAACAAAGCAAGCCTTCATAAATTTAAAAAACATTGAAATACTTTAAAGCATCTTCTCAGATCACAACACTATCAAACTTGAAATCAACACTAGGAAGATCAACAGAAAAAGAGTAAGCACATGGAAACTGAACAACACCCTTCTTGAGAAAGACTGGGTAAGAGAAGAAATAAAAATTGAAATTCAAAAATTCCTTGACTCAAATGA
>NW_006927909.1:4052-4541 GCF_000298275.1 Orycteropus afer afer
AAAAGCCTACAGTCACCAGAAGAAAGGAAATAATAAAGATTTGAACAGAGATCAATGAAACAGAAAATACAAGGGCAATAGAAAAAAATCAACAAAACCAGAACTTGGTTTTTTGAAAAGAACAATAACATTGACAAGCCACTGGCAAATTTAACAAAGGAATAGAGAGAGAAAATACAAATAACATGAATAAGAAACGAAATGGGTGACATCACAACAAAACCAACTGAAATAAAAAGTATAACATCAGGATACTATGAAGAACTGTACTCCAACAAATTTGAAAATCTGGATGAAATGGGCAGATTTTTAGAAACACACCACTTACCAAAGCTAACACAGACTGATGTGAAAAAGTTGAACAGGTCCATCACAAAAGAAGAAATTGAATAGGTCATCAAAAAATTACAAACTAAACACAGTCCTGGCCCAGACAATTTCACCAGAAAATTTTACCAAACATTCAGAGAAAAACTGATATCAATCCTA
>NW_006927909.1:5916-7913 GCF_000298275.1 Orycteropus afer afer
AGACTTCGCAAAACACTGCATAACATGGATGAACTTGGAGGACATTATGCTGAGTGAAATAAGTCAATCACAAAAGGACAAATATTGTATTAGTCCATCATTGTAAAAGTCAAGGAAAGGTTTATCTATGGAAGGAAATTTTCTTTGTTGGTTACCAGGGGTGTGAGGGGAGGGGAGGGAACACTGTTAGATAAGTAGAGATCAGTATTGATTTGGGTGAAGAGAAAGGCAATGTACCAAATGTGAGCTATCAACATGGTGGCATTGAGGAAGAGGAAGACATAGAGCGGTACATGAGAGGTACAAACAAAGATAAATCCTTTTGCACATACAGTACGGCGTTGTCAATGAAGGCAAACATGGGTTTACAGGTGGATAGATGGGTGGACAGGCTGAACTATTAGGTATGTCTATAAAGCAGGGAGTATATCCAAAGTTCACAGGATTCCTCAGAAAATGCATGACAGACTATTAAGGCATAAAATGTCATAATTTCTGCAACTTACTTTCATCATCATCACTTCTAAGGAGCATTCTGGCTGTACTTCCTCCAAGACAGATTTGTTTGTTCTTCTGGAAGTCCGTGGTATATTTAATATTCTTTACCAACACCATAATTCAAAGACATCAATTTTTCTTCTTCAGTTTTCCTCATTCATTGTCCAGCTTTCACATGCATATGAAGCAACTGAAAATACCATGGTTTGGATCAAGTGCACCTTAGTCCTCAAAGTGACATCTTTGCTTTTGAACACTTTAAAGAGGTATTTTGCAGCACATTTGCCCAATACGTAGTCTGATTTCTTGACAGCTGCTTCCATAGGCATAAAAATGTCCATGGATCCAAGTAAAATGAAATCATTGACAACTTCAATATTTTCTGTTTATCATGATATTTCTTATTGGTCCAGATATGAGGATTTTTGTTTTCTTTATGGTGAAGTGTGATCCATTACTGAAGGCTGTAGTCTTTGATCTTCATCAGTAAGTGCTTCAAGTCCTCTTTGCTTTCAGCAAGCAAGGCTGGGTCATCTGCATATTGCAGTTGTTAAGGCATCTTCCTCCAGTCCTGATGTTGTGTTATTCTTCATATAGTCAAGCTTCTCCAATTATTTACTCAGCATACAGCCTGAATAAGTATGGTAAATTGATACAACCCTGACACACACCTTTCCTGATTTTAAACCATGCAGTATACCTTTGTTCTGTTCAAACAACTGCTTCTTGGTCTTTGTATAGGTTCCACATGAGCACAATTAAGTGTTCTAGAATTCCCATTCTCCTCAATGTTATCTATAATTTGTTATGATCCAAATTTGCTATGTTCCCCTAGTCAATAAAACACAAGCATCTGTCTGGCATTCTCTGCTTTCAGCCAAAATCCATCTGACATCAGCAATCATATGCCTGGTTCCACATCCTCTTGTGAATTCAGCTTGAATTTCTAGCAGTTCCCTATTAATGTACTACTGCAACCAATTTTGAATTATCTTCAGCAAAATTTTACTTGTGTGTGATATTAGTGATATTGTTTGATAATTCCCACATTCTGTTGGGACACCTTTCTTTGGAATGGGCACAAGTATGGATCTCTTCCAATCAGTTGGCCAGGTAGCTGTCTTCCAAATTTCTCGGCACAGATGACTGAGTGCTGCCAGCATCATTTGCTGAAACATCCCAATGGGTATTCCATCAATTCCTGGAGCCTTGTTTTGCACCAATTCCTTCAGAACAGACTTCTTCCTCCAGTACCATCAGCTCTTGATCACATGGTACTTTCTGAAATGATAGAATGCAAATCAATTCTTTTTGATACTATGACTCTCTTTATTCTTTCCATTTTTTTTTTTCTTTTCTATATTTCCTGTGTGTCAGTCAATATTTTGTCTATTGAATCCTTCAGCATTGCAATTCAAGGCTTGAATTTTTTTCTTTGGGTTTTGAGCTTAAGAAATGCTGAGTAAAGATGGCAGACTAGGCACAAGGACTGCACAGAC
>NW_006927910.1:0-3009 GCF_000298275.1 Orycteropus afer afer
TGGTCAATGACATGAGACAAAGTATATGTGAACTGCTGTATGAAAAGTGAATTTACTCTGTAAATCTTCACCCAAATCCTAATTAAAAAAAAAATAAATAAGTAAAAAAAATAACCAATAATACCATCATTCAGAAATAGTCAAGTTAGATCTTTATTTACCCATTTTTAAATCTTTTTCTAAGTATTTTTATTTAACTGAAATTGTACCATAGTTATAACTTAATTGAGAAATCTGGTGACATTATTTAACTGAAATTGTACCATAGATATAATTTAATATAATTCCATTATCTTCTTCTCACTCACTGCTGTTGAGTTGGTTCTGACTCATAGTGACCCCTTCTTGGGTTTCTAAGGAGGTATGTCTATGGAAGTAGAAAATCATTTTACATTATATTAAGAATGGGCAATCTACTTCCATATTCTTAATATAATATAAAATTATTTTCAATATATTTAGATACTCTCTTTCTGTGTTAACCTTATTTTAATGGCTTTAAACTATTTTAGTTTATGTAACTGTTTACCTGCTTAGATGAATTCTGTTTAACCTTCTCCCACTTTACTTTTTGTATTGGAATATTAGGTTAATTCCCCCAATTATGTGCTTCAAAGCAGTTATCACAATTGTAATTATATACTATGTAATTTTACAGGTGTGAGTAAAAGTTCAGTTGTTTATTTAATAATCTGTTTAATATCTCTGTCTCCCTAAATCATAAAGTTCATAACATCAAAGGCTATTTCTCTTTTCTTTTTTACTCACTGTATCTATAACACATAGAACAATAATAACTCTTTGCTGGTATGTACTAATTAATGATTGTGTAATCTTTTATCTATAAAGGCATGCTTTACGTAAATTTATGTGGAGTCTGATGGGAATCCATTCTGATATTTCAGCATGCTCATTTGGAAGATAGATGGAGTGGTCCAATATGTATTTATTAACTGAATTAAGGAGAGGGTGACCATAAATATATTACAATATCTGCTACTCAGATAATTCTCTCAGACCATTTTTAAAGATTGTCATCTCAAACCTGAAATAAAACTAATAGTGAAAACTAATAGTGAAAACTTCAAAATTGTTTCACTGGGATTTTTATTGGACATTTCAGCAAATACAGGGCTGACAGGGTTGATGCCAATAAACTAAGCTGCCAAGGCAAAGGGAGGCATTGCCCTTCATATAAATACTAACTGCTATTGATTGAATGGGAGCTCTGGTGGCATAGTGCCTAAGGCATTTGACTGCTAACCAGGAGGCTGGTGGTGTAAACCCACCACCCACTTCCCAGAAAGAAGACTGGGCAATCTACTTCCATAGTGATACTACTGCCTTGAAAACCCAAGGAGAGGTTGCTATGAGTTGGAATTGACTTGACGGCAGTGAATTTTTTTTTTTTTTTTATAGAATGAATTTTAACTCACACACACACAAAAATATGTTGAAGTCCTAAACCTTGTACCTGTAAATGTGATTATGTTTAGAAATTGGGTCTTTGAAGACTTTATCAATTTGTTTAACATGAGGTCATACGGGGTGAGTCCTATTCTCATACGACTAGTGTCCTAATAAATGTTGCCTACTTTGTGGGATTTTGTTTTGGTATCTCTAAGAAACTACACTAGGCCTCTTCAGTCATGACCTTAAGTGGTAATTTCCTTATGACTTCTTTTTTCTTTTTTTTTTTTCAATTTAATCATGGAAACAAAAAGGGAGAGAGAAACTTGATGGCCTGAAGTGTCCATGAGATGAATCAGAAATACTCTCTTTTGCAGCTATTAGTATGACTTTATTCCTTATTTCCTTCATGATATGACTTACAGAATACAAGTTATGCCCAAACCCACCATAACCATCAAGTATTTCTTCTTTGTAAGATCAGATGAAATCAAAAGCATCAGATGCTTAGATCCTGATTAACTGGTTGACTACATGGGATGGAAAACTTTCTGAGCCCTAGTTTGCTCATCTATAAAATTTAAAACAGAAGGTTTTTTTTGAGATTCTAATGAGGTAATACTTTCTAAATGTACAGTAATGTGTAAGGCTAACAGGTTGCTGTTATTTAGAAGTGAGTACCTATCTGCATAGGAGCTCTTGTAGTATAGTGCCTAAGGCACTTAACTGCTAACCAGAGGACTGATGGTGCAAACCCACCAGCCACTCCTCGGAAGGAAGGTTAGGCAATCTACTTCCATAGTGATACTGCCTTGGAAACCCACGCAGGGGTCACTATGAGTTGGGTCTGACTCCACGGCACATAACAACAACAAGAACCTATCTGCATGCTGATCTTGTCTATAGAGGAGCAGTAGTTATTTGTTCAATTTTAATTTAACCATCACTTTGCATTTCTACATCATTTCTACTGGCATCACTTACAAGAGGAAAACTCACTTATGATTACAATCATAGCTTCTGGTCTGTAGGCGTGATTAGACTCCCATGATCTCATGAGGCAAGAAACATACGGTTCTGATTGTGTTTTTTGTTTCCATATTATACTGCTTTCCATGTTTGCATTGTTTGTTTAAAATATTTATTCATATTAAAAGAAAATTCTTCCTATGATATTCATTGCAACATATATGTTGTGTCATTGGGTACTCTTAGGATAAAACTAAATTGTACAAGTTTTCCCATTCAAATAAGTTGATTCTGGTGGTATTTAACTTGAATTCAATGAGACTTCAGATGGGAGCCTGATCTTTATTTCTGGAATGAGTGAGGGTTATAGAAACAGACTTTGGAATTATTTATGGTCAATGACTGCATCAGTAGGCTGGTTGCACTGAAACCATCCTCTCCAGAGGCACTTTGGTTTATGTGTTTTTGTTGCATAGTCTTATCTGTGAAATCTTACTTCTCTTCCAGAGCTCAAAAAAGAAACAACTGTTATTTATTGGCAGAGCTGGTTTATATCCTTGTCCCTTTCTGTTTTGTACGTTTTTTTTTTTTTTTTTTTTTTTTTCAGACGGCATACGAGATGTCGAGCAG
>NW_006927910.1:3173-6822 GCF_000298275.1 Orycteropus afer afer
TCTTATCTGTGAAATCTTACTTCTCTTCCAGAGCTCAAAAAAGAAACAACTGTTATTTATTGGCAGAGCTGGTTTATATCCTTGTCCCTTTCTGTGAGTTTTTTTTTTTTTTTTTTTTTTTTTTTTTTGAGAGAGCAAATCTGAGTGACAGCAGAATAGTGGTAATAGTGCTAGGATTAGGGACTCTGTTTATCCCTGCTGCCTGGGCTCAATTGCATTATTCCAATCAATAACTGTAGTCCGTCTTAATAAAATACCCTTCATTCCTTTAGTTTGGACATAAGGCTAATGTTTTTGACTTTGAAATCCTCACATGTGTCTGTGACAAAACCTTTGAATCCTTTTATACAGCCACCAGCTGGACATAGGTCTGCACACAGCTGAATATCCAACCTTGGTGCCCAAAGTTCAAGGTTTCATTATACTTTTCAGTCAACAGGACATGGAGGAAGCAAATTTCTAGTGTTAAGACCCTCGATAAGATCTTGTTTTGATTAGTTGATGTGGGAATTTCAAATCATTGAAAATGCTAGGTTTGTTCATTCAACAGACATTTTTGTTCAGTACCTAGTTTGTGTATAAGGAAATGCTATATTCAGATCCGCTCTATATAGTCTCTATGCTGCCTCTTTTATTTTAGTTACAATAGTCAAAAGAATGTTAAGATGTTTATCTTACATTATATATACCTTATGTTCCAATTACTTAGTGATGTGTCATATCCTGAAAACAACATGCCCTGAATAATTTTTCTGCATCAGTGCCTTTGTTTCTCCTTATTTTTATGTTCAGGATTTCTGAATATCTCTATCCTTGTACCCACCCCATTTCCAGACCTCATTACCTACACACACAGACACATAAAACAAACACATTCTCTCAAGCACATGTACACATGCTTTCTTCTTTTCTGTAAACCAAAAGACTATTGTGCCTTTAAGAGCCAGCTCATTTGGCTATCTCCATTTATCATCCCGTGGTCCTCACAGAGTCGTAAGGATTAAACATCATATTTTAAGGACCAGGCAGATGATAGGTGTATTCTTTTTTATTTTTATAGCATACTTGACAATTATAAGCACTTTTAAATATGTAAGGAGTTCTGGTGGCACAGTGGTTATGGCATTGGACTGCTAATGAAAAGTTTGGCAGTTCAAACCCACCAAATGCTCCATGGGAGACAGATGAGGCAGTCTGCTTCCATAAAGATTTACAGCCTTGAAAATTGTACGGGGCAGTTCTAATCTGTCCTGTAGGGTCACTATGAGCAGCAATCGACTTGATGTCATTGGCTGGGTGGATAATATATAATGGTGAATTTTTCAGATAAATGATGTTTAATAAATGTGAGAGTGATACATAGTTCTAATTTTTATTAAGTTTATTTGTAATGTGGATGTAAGTGATAAGATAACATCAATCTTGAGTTCTATTTGATGCTTTTGATGAAGATATGTTTGAGTCTGTAAGAACGACAATCCACATTACCCTCCTATCTTTTCCAATAAAATCCATAAAACAAAAACTGAAGAATGGATGGTACAAACAGTTAAACATTCGACTATTAGCAGAAAGCTTGGTGACTCAAACTTACACAGAGACTCCTGAAATTCAGGTCTGCTGATCTGCTTCCAAAAGGTCATAGCCTTGAAAACTCTATGGAGCAGTTATACTCTGCACTCATGGGGTTGCCATAAGTTGGACTTGACTTGACGGTGACTAACAATATCAAAAACAGCAAGGTGAATGCTTGGCTGCTAACCAAAATGTTTGCAGTACAAGTCCACCGGGAGAAATCTCAGAATGAAGGCCTGGTGATCTACTTCTGAAAATTCAGTCATTGGAATAAACTTGAAGGCAACGGGTAACTGGTAACATTTCTTTATTCTCTGTACTTTGAGAACCTAGGACAAACCAATAGATGGTCAAAAGTTTTTCGTGATGAAATGAACCATGTTATAATTCTATTTTATTGAATGATATCCAAAACAATCAGATAATTTGTATGTACATCAGGTTTCCAAATGACTTGATTTCCTTATAGACAAAAAACCTATGATATTTTAAATGCAATTAACATAAACAATTGTGGAAAGCAGTATCAAACTTGGAAACATTATTAACTTGAATTTAACCAAGAATATAATTTGCTAAATGTTGTAGCTACTTTTCAATCAAATTTGTTATTTAACTATAATTATTAATTGCAAGCAATTCCAGATTTTTTAATGGTTCAATTACTACAGATACAAACTGGTATGTAAGGGATCAGGGGAGAAGATTGGGCTGAGCTGAATTAAGCATGAGAATTAAAGGGGAAAGAGTTTGTGCATAGTTTCTTCATTCATTATATTTAACACTTAAATTTAAAAAATCCCATCAATTATTTGAGTTTTCTATGATCTTTTTTCTCTAGAGATAGTTCTGGTTTTTCTGTGGTTCTTCTCTCCAAAATCTCTCCAAAGAAGAAAGAGGTTGGGAAGGAGATTGAGAATTCATTAAATGATGGGATGGTGGAAAGGATTGAAAAAATGAAATGGCCTGATCATATAAAACATCTGTTTTATAATAATATAGGCATTTTCAGTTAAAATAAATGTGAAGATGAGGATGAGAACTAATTTTCTCCACTCCTACCCCCTTGTTGAAGAATACTGAAAATACCATGGACTTCTAGAAGAACGAATAAATCTGTGCTGAATGCTCCTTGGAAGGGAGAATGGCCAGACTTCATCTCACCTACTTTGGTCATGTTGTCAGAAGGGACTCGTTCCTGGAGAAGTATATCATGCTTGGTAAAGTGAAAGGTCAGAGAAAAAGGGGAAGACTCTCAATAAGATGGATTGACACAGTGGTTACAACAATGAGCTCAAGTATAACAAGGTTTATGAGAATGGCACAGGACCTAGCAGTGTTTCGTTCTCTTGTGCTAGGTTTGTTGTGAGTTGGAGCTGATTTCAAGTTCAGCACTTGAAAGAGGTCCTTTGTAGCTGATTTGCCCAAAGCTATATGTCATCTGATGTCCTGACTGCTGCTTCCATTGGCACCTAAAACAACCACAGTAACCCCCTTGCAATGTGGATTCATTAGCATTAGAATAGTTACATTGTAAAGGCATCTCTCTTAAATTTGAAAGTTAGGACATTATAATGCACAATGAAAATCTACCACATGTAATAAGATATCACTTGCACAGGGAGAAATATGTTTGCTTTGTGCTTCAAGCAACTTCAAACTGCCTTCAAATAATTTCACAATGAAGGAAATTAAAACTGTCCCTGCCTTAGTTCCAAAGTTAGTCATAACCGGGTTCATCACCTACAGTCACATTTTAACAGGAACTGTTAACAAAAGAAAACAAACAAACAAACAAAAACAACTATTATGCATCTTCAGGATCTGCTATATTTTATTGCTTGTCACTTATTTACATCCATCCCCAAGCAACTGGTTCAGATGGATTCTAGTCTAGTTATATTCAAATTACTTTTGTGTGTGTGTGTGTGTGTGTGTGTGTTTTAAATTTTATTTTGATTTGGGTGAAGATTTACAGAGGAAATTCACTTTTCATACAGCAGTTCACATATACTTTGTCTCATGTCATTGACCAAAATTTACAATGCAACAGCTCCCCTCCCACTTCCTCCCC
>NW_006927911.1:0-3376 GCF_000298275.1 Orycteropus afer afer
GTTCCTGGTTCTCATTTTTTTTTTTTTTCCTTTCTTGTGGTTCTCTCCTTTCCTTTTTTTTTTTTCTATTTGCATTTTTCCATTTTTTCTTCATTATTCTCCTACACTACATGTTTTCTCTTATTCCCCCTCTGCAGATATTTTCTTTCTTTTTTTCCATTTTTATATGCATATTTCTTTTGCCTTTCTAGAGAATTTCTTTAAATATTTTTTCTCATCTATTGCCTTATTTGTTGCATTTCCTCTATTTTTTTTTTTGTTCTTTTTCTTTTTCCTCTTTTTGGTGATTGTTTTTGTTTGTTTGTGTGTTGTGATTCTGTCCACTTGCTTTTACTTTTTTTATGGTTTTTTATTGTTCTTTTTGTCTAATTGAGTGGGAAAGAGCAACCATGCCCATATGACACAATCACACCCACATCTCCTGAAGCACCGCTTACTGGGTGAGAGCCACCATTTCCTTCTGCACCAAATAGCCAATGATACATGGCCACCAATAAGGGCCTGACTCACCCTTAACTGCTCATCACAAACAGTTAACAGAGATCTGTGCAGCCACCCCCACCAGAAGACAGGTAGTGAGTGCATATGTGCTGCCAATTAGCAAACAGCAGAGCACAGTACCCTGCTTACTCAGATACATTAGAAAAAAATGAAATAAAGAAGAAAGAGAGAGAGAGAAGGGAGGAATGAAGGAAGGAAGAAAATGAAAATCTTGGGAGAGTCACTCCAACATACAATCACCAATTAAATATAAATACAAGTCACAATGTCTTGGAGATAACAGACCATTACCACCCACACAAAGAAGCAAGATAAAATGGTAGAAACAAGGGAGCAGAATGTAGAGCCAGAACACATCCTTGAGGAAGAAACAACATCAGAACTCCCTGATAAGGAATGCAATAGAATTATACTTAGGTATCTTCAATGGATTGAGAGAAAGATCAAGGAAAACTATGACAAAATTAAGGAAAACACATACAAAAATGCTAGAACAATTTCAGAAAAAAATACAAGAACAGGATGACAAAATAAATGAAAAATTAGAAATTATACAAAATCTACAGATAGAAATCCAGAAGATTAATACTAAATTTTCAGAAATAGATAATACATTGAAAGGGCAAAGGAGTAGAATCAAATCAATGGAAGACAGAATTAATGAGATTGAAGACAAATATCTGAATACTTCTTTGGAAAGGGATCAATCAGGAAAAAAATTTTAAAAAATGAAGAAAACCTAAGAGTCATGTGGTATACCATCAAAAGGAATAACTTATGTGTAATACAAATTCCAGAACAAGAAGAGAAAAAGAAAACCACAGCAAAAATTGTCCAAGATATGTTGGAAGAGGACTTCCCTTATATGATGAAAGATGATAATTTATCCATTCAGGAAGTCCAGCAAACCCCAACAGGATAGACCCCAAAGGAAAATCACCAAGACACATTATCATCACACTCACCAAAACCAAAGACAAAGAAAGAATCATGAAAGAAGCATGAGAAAAATGGAAAGTTACCTACAGAGGACAACCAATAAGACTATGCTCTGATTTCTCAGCGGAAATCATGCAAGAGAAAAGGCAATGGGATGGTTTGTATAAAACTCTGAAAGAGAAAAATTTCCAACCAAGAATTAGATACCCAGCAAAATTGTCCCTCAAACATGATGGTTAACATTAGGAGATTTCTAGATAAGCAGAAATTAAGGGAATTTTAAAAAACCAGACCAACCTTACAAAAGATACTGAAGGGAGTCCTTTGAACAGAGAACCAAAAAGAGCAAACAACAACAGACCATTAATACACATGATGACATAACCCAGAAACCAAACACAGCTATGGAAATATCCAAAGTAAAATAAGCTTACAACATTATAAAGAAAGAACCAGAGACATCAATTGGCAAATGAGGACAACTACAAACCAAAAAGAGGGAAAAAAAATAGTGTAGTTACAGAACTTCTAAATGGTGAGGAAGTCAAGAGAGTTGCAATGGACTGTTCTAAAATTGGGGAGAAAAAATGATAAATCACAGGGTAACTTCAAAGAAAAATGATAAACCTTCACATCACAACAAAAAAGAGGATAAGCACAAATATTTAGCAAATACTAAAGCAACAGCAACAAAGGAAAGGATAACATGATTCATAAACATAATGAGCTCAGCACAGAAAATTAAATGGAACAAAGAATCCATAAACACCATGAAAAAGCACATAACAAAATGACACAATCAAATTCATACTTGTGGATAATTACACTGAATGTCAGTGGATTAAATGCACCACTCAAGAGACAGAGAGTTGCAGATTGGATGTTGTTGTTGTTATGTGCCATTGAGTTGTACACAACTCATGGCAACTCCTCCTTGGGTTTCCAAGGTAGTATCAGTAAGGAAGTAGATTGCCCAACCTTCCTTCCAAGGAGTGGCTTGTGGGTTTGAACTGCCAGCCTACTGGCTAGCAGTCAAATACTTTAGGTACTACACTACCAGAGCTCCTATAAGAAAATGTAAACCATCAATATGCTGTCTACAAGAGATACAATTTAGTGACAAAGGAAAATAGACTAAAAATCAAAGGTTGGAAAAAAGATATATCAACCTAATGGCAACCAAAAAACAGCAGGAGTGGCAGGATTAATTTATGATAAAATGGACTTTAAGACAAACACTACCATAAGGGACAAGGAAGGACATTATATAATGATTAAAAGATCAATCAAACAAAATATAACTGTAATAAATATCTATGGACACAATGTAAGAGCCCAAAAATACATAAATCAGACTTTAACAGAATTGAAAAGACAAGTAGATGGCTCCACAGTCATATTTGGAGACTTTAATACACCACTTTCAATCACAGATAGAACTGGAAAGGAGCTCAACAAAGATGCAGAAGAACTAAACAATACAATCTACCAATTTGACCTTATAGACATCTACAGAGCACTTCACCCAACAACAGCACAATATACATTCTTTTCCAGTACACATGGAACAGTCTCCAGGATAGACTATATGTTAGGCCATAAAGCAAGCCTTAATAAATTTAAAAAGATTAAAATACTGCAAAGCATCTTCTCAGATCACAATGCTATCAAATTAGAAATCAACAGTAGAGAGATCAATGGAAAAAGAGCAAACACATGGAAACTGAATAACACCCTCCTTAAGAACAACTGGATAATATAAAAAATAAAAAAGTAAGCTAAAATTTCCTTGAATCAAAGGAAAATGAAAACACAACATACTGAAATCTTTGGGACACAGCCATGGCAGTGATCAGAGGGCAATTTATAGCAATAAATACACATATCAAAAAAGAAGAAAGAGCCAAAATCAACACCTTAACCCAACATCTCCAAC
>NW_006927911.1:4170-4862 GCF_000298275.1 Orycteropus afer afer
GTTTCACCAGTGAATTCTACCAAACGTTTAGAGAATTGACACCAATCCTACTCGAACTACTCCAAACCATAGAAAAGGATGGAATTCTCCCTAACTCATTTTATGAAGCAAGCATAACCTTGATACCAAAACCAGGCAAAGACATCACTAAAAAGGAAAACTACAGAACAATATCCCTCATGGATATAGATGCAAAAATCTTCAACAAAATCCTAGCCAATAGACTCCAACAACATATCAAAAAAATAATTCATTATGACCAAGAGGGGTTGATACCAGGTATGCAAGGATGGTTCAACATTCGAAAACAATCAACATCAACCATCACATAAATAGAACAAAGGAAAAGAACCACATGATCATATCAATAGATGCAGAAAAGGCGTTTGATAAAATCCAACACCCATCTCTGATAAAAACTCTCAACAAAATAGGAATAGAAGGGACATTCCTCAAAATAATAAAGGGCATATATGCAAAACCAACAGCCAACATTATTATCAGTGGAGAGAGACTGAAACTGTTCCCCTTGTGAACAGGAAACAGACAAGGATGCCCTCCATCACCACTTCTATTCAGCATTGTATTAGAAGTCCTAACCAGGGCCATAAGGCAAGAAAGGGAAATCAAAGGCATCCAAATTGGTAAGAAAGAAGTCAAACTATCCTTATTTGCTGATTATATGATCCTAT
>NW_006927911.1:6507-7117 GCF_000298275.1 Orycteropus afer afer
CTACTTCCGTAGTGATACTGCCTCAGAAACCCAAGGAAGGGTCCCTATGAGTCAGGGCCGACTTGATGGCACATAATAACAACAATAACAACAATATATGGCATAAGCCGACTACAAAGCATAACCCAGAATGCACATACAGCAGAAGAGAAACTAGATGAATGGGACCTTCTAAAAAATAACTTTTTATGTACTTCCAAAGACTTTTCCAAAAAAGCCAAAAGAGAATGTACAGAGTGGGAAAAAAATATTTGGCAATGACTTATCTGACAAGGGACTTATCTCTAAAATTTATAGAAGACTCCAACACCTCAACAACAAAAAGACAAATAATCCAATTATAAAATGGGCAGAAGATATGGATAGACACTTCACCAAAGAGGGTATTTGGGCTGCCAACAGACACATGAAGAAATGTTCACGATCATTAGCCTTTAAAAATAAGACTTACTGCCATTGAGTCAGATCCTGAGTCAGATCCCACTCATAGTGACCCCTCCTTGGGTTCCTGAGGCAGTATCACTATGGGAGTAGATTGCCCAATCTTCCTTCCAAGGAGTTGCTGGTGGGTTTGAATCGCCAGCCCTCTGGTTAGCAGTCAAATGCCTTG
>NW_006927912.1:0-698 GCF_000298275.1 Orycteropus afer afer
CATAACATGGATGAACTTGGAGGACATTATGCTGAGTGAAATAAGTCAATCACAAAAGGACAAATATTTTATTAGTCCATTATTGTATAAGTCAAAGAGAGGTTTATCTATAGAAGGAATTTTTCTTTGTTGGTTACTAGTGGTGGGAGAGGAGGGGAGGAAACTCTGTTAGATAGAGATAAGTATTGATTTGGGTGAAGAGAAGGGCAATGTACCAAATGTGAGTGACCAATATGGTGGCATTGAGGAAGAGAAAGTCATAGAGAGGTACATGGTAGGTACAGACAACAAAGATGAATTCTTTTGCACATACATTACTGCATTGTCAGTGAAGGCAAACATGGATATATGAGTGGATAGATGGGTAGACAGGCTGAACTATTGATATGTCTGTGAAGTGGAGAGTGTATCCAAGAACATGTATAGGGTTGGCAGACAATGGTCCTATAAGTTTATATGAATGATCAGAATTCCCAGATGTATAGTAGAGTTAACAAGGGTCAAGATTGTGGTCACTGCTTGGTCATAGCCAGCTACCCAGAGGGACCGAGTCGTTGAACCTGTGGGCTTGGGACCATAGTTGCGGGGGACATCAAGCTCAATTGGCATAAAATACTATACAAAACATTGTTCCACCCCCTACTTTGGCAAGTAGTGACTGGGATCTTAAAAGCTAGCAAGCTGCCATCTAGATGCAA
>NW_006927912.1:1464-6398 GCF_000298275.1 Orycteropus afer afer
AGTTGGAAAAAAAAAAAAAGAGAAAAGCTTACTCCAAGGGATTAAACAAACAAAAAGATATGAACTCCTGAGTCATGCAAATGCTTAATGTGCTAAATGAAAGTTTGGAAGTACAAGTCCCCCCAGAGGCACGTCAAAAGAAAAGCCTGGCAATCTACTTCTGAGAAATCAGCCATTGACAACTCTTTGGATGGAAAACTCCAGGAACAGTTAATGGCTATGGTTATACAACAAGATGAACTTAATTAATGTCATTGAACTGTGCACATGAAGATTGCAGACATAGCAAGTATTCTGTTATTTATATATTTACCACAATAAAAAAAATTAATTAATATTCTACTCTGACACAAAATGGCAGCTAATTTTTGGGAAGGCACACAGCATTATTAATACATGTCTATGAGCTTTATCATTAATTACAATACTGACTTCAGGGCACATTTTTGTGCACAGTCTGCTCAGAACACCGAAATGGATCATTTCAGCATTACCTACTTCCTGAAGGTTAAATGAAACAGATTTCCTTCTTTTTTTTTTTTCAGATCAAGAAAACCTAATTCTAAAATTTTAAGTAATGTTTCGAGAAATAGTGGCTTCAATGCACTAAACTTACTGAAAGTCCCATCAACAGGTGATGGCCACTGTTGAAAAGCCCTGATAATAATAATAATAGTAATAATAATATCCAGTTAGTACTCAAGGAAAGCCCAGTCTCCATGCATGCAACAAGTACTGTACTTTCCTGGCACTTGGATAATTTTCAGAAGCAAAGGATTTAGCCCATGTGCCTATTTTGCATCTGTATACTGCTCATACAAGGACGCTGTCCTATTAAGGATACTGGCTTCAGTGACCTGCTGAGAGACTGACTTCTGTGGAATGATTAACTTTCACAGAGGAGTAAGATGGGGAATAGAAGTTGTTTGGGCCACTTCCTCCTTTACCTAGAATTCTTGCTAGGAAGAATATGGTGGTGATGGAGTGGGCTTTGTGTTTAGAGAAAGCAATCAGGATGGCTGGAGTGATGGGAAAGTAAATTAAGAGAACTCCAAGGCCTGGTTACTTCAATTATTTGTAGTTAAAGCATCATTAGGAGCAATTAATGAGCAGCCATATGGCACATCTCTACAAGTCTAACCAACAATTAGATAAAATTCATTATGCCTGCTCACCTTGTATCCAGGTGGATGTAAGCAATATCATCCCATTTGAGTAGTATTAAAAAGTGAAAGAGCAAAACAAAAACAAACACTCCGCACACTACACACACACACACACACATACATACATACACACACACATATGCATGTACATGCACACATGTAAAACTCCCTTCAACAAAGCCTTGTTTCATATATTTGGCAGAGTTCTGAAATTGACAGCTTGGAATAAAATTAATATTTTTACTAAACATGGCTAATTTAAGCAACAGAAGAAAAAAAAAAAAAAAAGCCCAAACTCACTGCCATCAAGTTGATTCCAACTCACAGTGACCCCCACTCGGTTTCTTAGGTGGTAAATCTTTATGGAAGTAGATTGCCTAGCCTTCCTTCCATGAAGTGGCTGGTGGGTCTGAAACACCAGCCTTCTGGTTACCAGTCAAATGCCTTAGGCACTATGCTACCCCGACCCACTGCCATCTAGTACCATTTGACTCATAACAACCCCTCCTTGCATTTCTGAGGTGATATCACTATGGAAGTAGATTGCCCAACCTTCCTCCTGAGGAGCGGGTGGTAGGTTTGAACCTCCAGCCTTCTCGTTAGCAGTCAAATTCCTTAGGCTCTACCCCACCAGAGCTCCTACTATGCTACCAGAGCAACAGAAGTATCATTAAAAGGGCATAAAGGTAATTAAAGATAGTTGACAATTAAAAATAAAGCAGGAAACAATAGATGTCAGATGGTCAGGGCCCAGAACAGCTCTGAGTGAAAACATGTCTGGATGGAAAACACCAGGTCTGCAATGATTTATAGAACCACCTAGACTACATTTACCAGGATAACCATGGTTTACCAAGGAAAAACAAATAACTCTTAAAAATATGTTGGTTAGGCAAAAAGAATGAATGTCTAAAAATGAAGAAAAAACAAAAAAAAGTATGAATAAATGGGATAAGGTATGTCCATGTCAATACACTCATGTCCTACCTCGATGAGATCAAGGTCATCCAGCACATCATAAATTGTGCCGTATAGCTGCTCATCCACAACAAATTCTGTCATCAGTTTCAAACAAAAGAAAAAAAATATGTGTATGTATTTAAATAATTTATCTAAAAATACATAATGAGTGTATATGAACATGCCCAAGTGAATTGGATAGTAAGAACCTGTGGATTTGTATCTGGATTAAATAACCATGGTAAAAAAATCAATTTAACTTTGTACTTAATTGAATGTCTAGTTTATGCAGGTATTATTCTAAGGGATGTGATACATCCTTCAGGGAACTTATATTCAATTTGTGTGTAATCCATCATAACAGGTCATCTCAACAATGTTGTTAATGATCATAGGGTGGTAAATTTGTCTATAACCTTATTTTTGATAACATTTTGTTTAGTTTAAATGTAAGGTTATCTTCCTTTTTGCCAATAAAGCAAATATTTGATACAGAGGTGTATATTGTTTTCACTTCAATTTTAGGCAGAGAGTTGGGCTACCAAATCATTCTAATTATTAAAAAATGCACAATAAATAAATAACTATACTTCTATTAAGCTAAATGTTACATACGGATAACTAAATAAACATTATAACAAAAATTTTCAATATAGAGGTAAGACATTGCCTAATAAGCTCAGTTTGTTTAAGGCTGCTCTCTACGCCTAGGATAACATTTTTTGGAAACATTATTAAATGAACTAAATGAACACACATAGTAAGTACTTATAAAATTATATACAAAGTGTTTTTTTTCCTGCTCTGGTCATTGTTAAATGCTAATTTTTGTGTCTATCAGAGTTGATTGTAATAAAAATTATTATTTTTCTAATATTCATGAACTAATATTTAATACAAATGATACCACTTGTTCACTGAAATCACTATTTTTTTCCAGTTAGTTAATTTTTTCCATAGTGATTGTGATTAATGACAGGTCTAGGTGACATTTGTCCCCTTAGAATGTATATTGTCAGCCAAGTTTGAGAACTCTGGTAATCTGAACACAGGATCTTCCATAAGTACTCGGAGAAACCCCCGCCCTCCCCAAACCAGAGTATTACCAGCTTCAAACCTTACATCATTAGTGATAATTACAGTTTAAGGATAACTTTCATGTCTTCTTCATTAAAATTGAAATAAGCTGTTTGATAATGAAATAACAAAGTTAACACAAGGTAACTTGTCAACTCACATTAAGTAGTTATACTAAACCGAACCAAATCCATTGCCCTTGAGGGAATTCCAACTCATAGCAACCCTGTAGGACAGTGTAGAACTGCCTCATTGGGTTTCAAAAGCTGTAAGCCTTTATGGAAGCAGACTGCTGTTATCCTCCTTCCATGAATCGGCTGGCAGGTTTGAACCACCAACGTTTCGGTCAGCAGCTGAGTGCTTTAACTATTGTACCACCAATGTTCCTTTAAAGAGTTATAGCAGATTAAAAATGATATTAGAAATATTGAATTTAATTTAAATACAAGAAGTTTCTCTGTTTCAACAAATCATCAAAGACTCATTTTTTTTTTTTTTTTTTGTAAACCAAATGAATTGTCAGGACATTCACTGTGTATTGGAAATTTATTTATTTTGTGCCTTTCCCTCCCTAGTGACTCCTACAAAAAGTTGAATATTGGAAAATAAGAAAGTGTCTTATACTTCTCTTTCTTTCCTGGCTTCTGTGGATAAAGGATCTTCTATTTATTTTTCTACCACACACTCACACACACAGAGCTGTGCACAGGCAATGATGGCACACCAGTGTTGCTGCTAATGCCACAGTGAACCTCTCCAGCTGTTGAACTGTGAGAAGAGCTCTTTAATGAACCATGGCAGCATCCATGCTGCTTTTAGATAGTCCAGAAGCATTGTTTAAAATAAACTGGGGATTCAGTTGCCTTCAGAATGGCCAAGTCAAAGACAAATGGTGATGAATGTCATAATTAATCACAGTAGACTTTTCAATGAACAACTTTATTTTTTGTCTTAATTACATAGAATGGTGAGAGAATAATTCTTCAAAATTGGAAACATATTTCCCAGCCACCTTGATTTTTTAAAGTCTATTATTTTGCTGTCTAATAAGGATCTTTGGGCAAGGGAAGTATAGGCTGTGAATCATTCTGAAGCCTGGGCAGCCATATGACTACCTATGCTTATGTCTATCCTCTTTACCGAGGAAGTCAATGCACAAGTTCAGAGTAGATATTTCTCTCTACAAAATGTGATGGAAAAGGATTATCAGTTATATTAGGTTATCATTTTTTTCTGTTGCTTCAAAACCAGGTCCTCAGACTATGAATTTTTTTTTTCAGAGAGAAAAATTTTTTATTCATTCTTATACATTTGCAGCAGGAGGATCAGACCCCAAAATAATACACTCCCTCCCACTCTTATGTAAAATGATACTTTGGCATTAACTGTCCACCAGTAATGAAAGCTATTTTACAATCAGGGGTACAAAGGATTGTGCTGTAAGTTAGGATAAGGTCCTCAGTATGTGAGTCAGGGCTTATAGCGAGAAAATTGCTTACTCATACGCTGCCATTTTCACTTCTCCACTTTTAGGGATTTTTGGGCTCTCATTCTTAAATCATGGAAAGAACTATACTTGACACTTTGCAATTGGACAGTGGGAACATATTTGTTTGGGGTTCTTTAAGAATTGTGATTCATGCAGGACTGTGCACGGTGGCTGGGGAACAAATGGAGAAGGTGAAGAGAAAGGTGGGCTGAACTGCGGACTTTTTCCGGTCTGGAGGACAC
>NW_006927913.1:0-2682 GCF_000298275.1 Orycteropus afer afer
GTCAATATCATGAGACAAAGTATATGTGAACTGCTGTATGAAAAGTGAATTTACTCTGTAAATCTTCACCCAAATCCTAATTAAAAAAAAAAAAAACATTGGGAGAGAGAATCACCAGGTCTTGAGACCATGGTATTGGGGGACACCAAGCTCCATTGGCACAACATAGCACATAAAATTCTTTTCCACAACCTACTTTGGTGAGCAGTGACTGGGGATTTAAAAGCTTTCAAGTGACCATCTTAAGATGCACCTATTGGTCTCCTCTCATCTGAAGCAAATAAGAATGAAGAAAATCAATGGAATTTGGAAACAATCAGTCCAAGGATATGACGGACCTTGAGTCCAGAAGAACTAGATGGTGCCTGGCTACCAATGCTACCCACTCGGGAAGGTAACAGAACTGGAGATCCTGGATAGAGTGGGAGGAAATATGTGGAACAAAATTCAAAAACACAAGAATGACCAGAATTACTGGTCAGATGGAGTCTGATAGGGACCCTAAGACTATGGCCCCAGGATACCCTTTGGGCTTGGGGTTGGACTTAGTCCCAAATATCAGCTCTCAGCAGTAGTAAAACTTACATGCAGGATACCCAACTCAGGGCGATGCACCCACCTACTCTAGGGAGATACACCTCTTAGAACAATCAGCCATGGGACACCAGAGGGGCAGCATTCACATGGAGGGAAAGCTGGACAGACAGGAGTGCCTAGTTAAGAAGGGCACAAGGAAGGTCACAGGGATGGGAGGGGAGGAGGGTGTGTTATGGTCAGGGATGGTAATCGGTGTGTGAAATCAAATGTACACAAACTGTTGAATGTAAAACAAATTTTGCACTGTTAATTTTCACCCAAAGCACATTAAAAAAAAAAAAAAAGTAACAAAGAAAATTAAAAACTTAATTAAAAAGACTGAAAGAAATAAAAGACCAAAATGGATGTCAGAAAAGACTCTGAAACATGCTCTTGAATATAGAGTAGCTAAGGGAGCTCTGGTGGCCTAGTGCCTAAGGCATTTGACTATTAACCAGAACACTGGTGGTTCAAACCCACCAACCCCTCCTTGGAAGGAAGATTGAGCAATCTATTTATGTCGTGATACTGCCTTGGAAACCCAAGGAGTGAGTTTGGTTTTTGGTTTTCTTTGAAAGTGAAAGGAGGGCCCAGGGCTTGGAAGCTGCTTTTCACATGGGGGAAGCTCTTTTTTAAGGCCAGGGCCTGAGGTAGGGGGACTTGAGCCTTGAAGGTTGCTTTTTACAAGGGGGTGGCTCTATATTAAGGTCTGGGCCTGAGGTAGGCAGGCCTGGGATTTGGAGGCTGCTTTTCACTTGGGTGTGGCTCTATATTAAGGCCAGGGCCTGAGGCAGGCAGGCCGGGGCTCAGGGGCTGCTTTTCACTTGTGGGTGGCTCTATTTTATGGCTGTTGCCCAAGGTAGGCAGGTGCAGAGGGGATAGGAACAACTAAGGGAGATGAACTTTGTCTGTCAGTTTGTTGTCCTGTGATGGCTTACTTGTTGCCATGAGGCTAGAAGCTGTATCACCATGTTGCAAAATGCCAGCAGGGTTACTCATGGTGGGCAGGTTTCAGTGGAGCTTCCAGACTAAGACAGACTTGGAAGATGGGAAGAGGCCATCCACTTCTTAAACAATTGGTCAGTGAAAACCTTATGAATAGCAGTGAAAAACTGTGATATATTACTGGAAAACTTTATGCATAGCCCTGAAACATTGTCTGATATACTGCCAGAAGATGAGCCCATGAGGTCAGAAGGCACTCACAATTTGACTGGGGAAAGGATGACTCATCGGAGTAGAGATGACCTTAATGATATGGATAGAGTAAAGCTTTCAGGACCTTCATTGGCTGATGTGGCACAAGTCAATGAGTAGAAACAGATGCAAACATCCATTAATAATTGGAACATAGAATGTACAAAGTATGAATGTAGGAATATTGGAAGTTGTCAAAAATGAAATGTATGCATAAAGATTGATATCCTAGGCATTGTTGTTGTTGTTGTTATGTGCCGTCGAGTCGGACCCGACTCATAGCGACCCGTTCTTGGGTTTCCCAGGCAGTATCACTACGGAAGTAGATTACTCTATCTTCTTTCCAAGGATTGGCTGGTGGATAGGATTTAGTAAGCTGAAATGGACTAGTTTTGACTATTTTGATTCGACAACCATATGATCTACTATGCTTGAAATGACAAACTAAAGAGAAATAATGTGGCATTCCTTGTCACAAAGAGTGTTTCAAGATCTGTCCTGAACTACAATGCTGTCAGTGATAGGATAATATCCATTTGCCTACAAGGAAGACCAGTTTATACTACTATTATTCAAATTTTACACACCAACCACGAAAGCTAAAGATGAACAAATTGAAGATTTTTACCAACTTCTTCAGTCTGAAATTGACCAAACATGCAATGAAGATTTTTTGATTATCACTGGTGACTGGAATACAAAAGTTGGAAATGAAGAAGAGTTACCAGTAGTTGGACAATATGGCCTTAGTGACAGAAATAACGCTGGAGATCGCATGACAAAATTTTGCAAGACCAACAACTTATTTCTTGAAAATACCTTTTTTCAACAACATAAGCAACAATTCTACACATGGACTTCACCAGATGTAATACACAGGAATCAGATTAATTACATCTGTTGCAAGAG
>NW_006927913.1:3342-3859 GCF_000298275.1 Orycteropus afer afer
TGAGATGTTTCAACAAATGGTTTCCATGCTGAAGACACTCACTCACTTATGACAAGAGATTTGGAAGACAGCTACCTGGCTAACTGACTGGAAGAGATCCATATTTGTACACATTCCAAAAAAAGGTGATCCCACAGAATGTGGAAATTGTCAAACAACATCATTAATATTACATGCAAGTAAAATCTTACTGAAGATAATTCAAAAATGGTTGCAGCAGTATATTGACAGAGAGCTGCCAGAAATTCAAGCTGGATTCAGAAGAGGATGTGGAAAGAGGGATATCATTGGTGAGGTCAGGTGGTCCTTGGCTGAAAGCAAAGAATACCAGCAAGTTGTTTACCTATGTTTTATTGAGTATACAAATGCACTTGACTATGTGTAGTGCCTAAAGCACTTGACTGCTAACCAGAAGGCTGGGAGTTCAAATCCACCAGCCACTCCTCAGAAGGAAGATGGAGCAATCTACTTCCGTAGTGATATTGTCTCAGAAACCCAAGGAGGGGTCGCTATGAGT
>NW_006927913.1:6229-7524 GCF_000298275.1 Orycteropus afer afer
CAAACTCACCAGTCACTCCTCGGAAGGAAGATGGGGCAATCTACTTCCGTAGTGATACTGCCTCGGAAACCCAAGGAGGGGTCTCTATGAGTTGGGTCCGACTCGATGGCACATAACAACAACAACAAATATATATAGATAGATAGATATGTATATGTATATGTATATATATATATGTATATGTATATATATTTATATACATATATATACACACACACAAACACACACATACACACACACATATCCAAAACCAATAGCAGTACTGTCAACTTGATTCCAACTCATAGTGACCCCTATAGGGTTTTCAAGGCTATAAATCTTTATGGAATCAGATAGCCTCACCTTTCTCCCGTGGGGTACCTGGTGAGTTCAAACTGCCGACATTTTGATTAACAGCCGAATGCCTTAACTATAGCTCCACCAGAGATCCTTCCCATAGTTCATACAGAATTGTTTCTGTATGCAGCCACCATATATTAAGCTGAACATGGGTTCATACTGATATTTCAACTCTAATTCATTATCAGTTAGATCATCTATCTAGCCTCCTCCCATTTCTTTTCTACAATCATCCACTTGCTTAATTGTGCAGTTCTAGTACATTTGTATAGTGATTGCAGAATTGTTGATACATACCCCTGTGGGAAACAACTTTATCAAGTTTCCATACAGTGCTTACATGTAGTTCCTTTTGCATTTGCTGTCTTTTCCAATGTTACTTAGGTCAGCACTTTCCCCTACTATTTCCTTCAGTGATGTTGTTTCATAAATTGTGATCCAATGAGATTATTTTGTCACATTTTGAATTCCATCCCTGGATCCCCTGACCTTCTATATTTTAAACAACCAACCATACAAAAAAAAAAAAAAAAAAAAACCTTTGAATACATAAAGGTTTTCTCTGTGCTGCAAAATTCTATGGGATTATGAACAAATGCATACGTATCATTTATCCACCATTACTGTGTCATTCAGAATAGTTTTACTGACCTAAAATAAACCACTGTGATTAGCCTATTACACTCCCCCACCCAGACCCTGGCAATCACTGAGATGTTTATTGTCTGTATAGCTTTTCATTTTCCAGAATATCATATTAATGGAAGTATGTATTTGTAGTTTTTTTAAGATTGGTTTATTTTACTCAGAGACATGCTTTTTAGATTCATTCATGTCTTTGTGTTACTTAGTAGTCCATTCCTTTATATTACTGAGTAGTATCCCACTGTATAGGAGCTCTGGCAGCGTAGTGCCTAAGGCACTTGACTGCTAACCAGAAGGCTGGTGGTTCAAAC
>NW_006927914.1:0-5473 GCF_000298275.1 Orycteropus afer afer
CAATCACAAAAGGACAAATATTGTATTAGTCTGTTATTGTAAAGTCAAGGAAAGGTTTATCTATGAAGGAAATTTTCTTTGTTGGGGTGGGAGGGGAGGGGAGGGAGCACTGTTAGATAGGGTAGAGATAAGTATTGATTTGGGTGAAGAGAAGGGCAATGTACCAAATGTCAGTGATCAACACGGTGGCACTGAGGAAGAGGAAGACAGAGAGAGATACATGGGAGGTAAAGACAACAAAGGTGAACCCTTTTGCACATACAGTACTGCATTGTCAGTGAAGGCTAACATGGGTATGGGTGGATAGATGGGTAGACAGGGTGGATGACTAGGTATGTGTATGAAGTGAGGAGTGTACCCAAGACCATGTATATAGCATTGGCAAGCAGTGGTTCTATAAGTTTATTTTTATGATCTGAATTCCCAGATGTATATAAGAGCTGACAAGCGACAAGGTTGTGGTCCCTGCTTGGTCACAGCCAGCTACCCAGAGGGTGCAAGCAGTTGAACCTGTGGGCTTGGGACTATAGTCACAGGGGTCATCAAGCTCAATTGGCATAACATACTACACAAAACCTTGTTCCTCCTCCTATTTTGGCGAGCAGTGATTGGATCTTAAAAGCTTGCAAGCTGCCATCTAGATGCAACGATGGGTCTCTCCTTGCCCAGAGCAAAGAAGAATGAAGAAAACCAAAAATGCATATAAACAATTAGTCCTAGCAACTGGTACACCATGCAATCGATCCACAGCCTATTCGACTATGAAACCAGAAGAACTATATGGTGCCCAGCTACCACTGTCAACCACTTGGAGTGGGATCTATGTAGGAGAGCCTGGATAGAGAGGAGAACAACGTGCAACAAAACTCAAAATCATCTGGCGAATAAAAAAATAAGGGACCAAGTTTGCTGGTCTGATAGAGCCTGGTGAAACCACTGAGACTATGGCCCCTAGCTGCCCTTCACATCTGGAATTGAACCCACACCTGTGGTTTCCAGCCAAACAAAAGACAGGCATATGAGTTGAACATTTACCTGAGGTAGATACACACCTCGGAGAGAACAATCATGGAAGAAAGAAGGGCTGCTTATGCACAGGGAGACAGCTCAGGGGGCAAGAGTGCATGGAGGGATTGACACAGGGAAGAGCTAACTATGGGGAGGAAGTGGAAGGGGAGCTGTTGCATTGTGGTAAATTGTAGTCAATATCATGAGACAATGTATATGTGAACTACTGTATGTAAAATGAATTTGCTCTGTAAATTTTCACCCAAATCACAATTTAAAAAAAAAAAAAAGAGAGCAGGAGTAGCAATATTAATTTCTGATAAAATTAACTTTAAGACAAAACAATAAGCGAGCATATGAGACAAGGAAGCACATTATATGACTGGCTAAACAAGAGATGTAACCATAAATATCTGCAGTGAATTGCTTGATGTGGTCCTTCTAGCCATTGTCCTCCATTCCATGACGTATTATTGTAAATCCTATTATCCATGCCTGTTTGGGGTCGGGGGGTAGTTAAGTTCAGGTATCAACTTGGCCAACTTGGTAGTACTCCTTCCCTATAATGACATGGAATTGCTCTGTGATGGGATTTGCTTTGACTGCTGATTGTTAAAGCCACCCACCAAGGTTACTTCTGTTGGGGCAACACAGGTGGAATGTATCTTGAGTCCTGCCTTGCTGGAGGGTATAATTCAAATCACCATCCTTAGCTTCCTTGAGGGTTGTTGTTGTTGTTAGGTGCCTTGGAGTGGACCTGACCAACTCATAGCGACCCCTCACTGGGTTTCCAAAGTAGTATCACTATGGAAGTAGATTGCCCCATCTTCCTTACAAGCAGTGGCTGGTGGGTTTGAACTGCCAGCCTTCTGGTTAGCAGTCAAGAGCCTTAGGCACTACGCTACCAGAGCTATGAATCTTCTGGGAAGGGTCATCCTCCTCTTACTCCAGTTTTGTGTTTTGGCTCATCCTCATCTCACCCATGGATTTGGGGCAGCAGGTGACATCTGATCTGATTGAGGTTCATCAAACCCCATGACAATTGGAAGGATCCTACAGACCCACTCACGGACCTGGGACTCACCAGCCTGCCAGCCTCCACCACTACTACATGAGACGATCCCTTGGGTGTTTGTGAGTTCTGTGAGGCATTACAGCAAAATACAGAACCCTAAGATGGGGGAAATTACTGGGAAGAGGAGGAAGAATTAATGTCTGAAATGATGGAGTGGCACGGTAGCTTGGACATTTCGGACATCTTTAACCTCCGCCTCATGGGGATCGGCCTTGTGCTGATCTTTCCGAATACAACTGTTCAAGCAATATGTATTCTTCCAACCAAACCAAGCCAAACCAAACACACTGCCATCGAGTCAGATCCCACTCATAGCAACCCTTCCTTGGGTTTCTGAGGCAGTATCACTATGGAAGTAGATTGACCAACTTTTCTTCCGAGAAGTGTCTGGTCGGTTTGAACCACCAGCCTTCTGGTTAGCAGTCAAATACCTTAAGTCAAATGCTACATAGCTACAAAAAAATATAAAATACTTGGGAATAAATCTTACCAGGCACACAAAAAGACCTGTACAATGAAAACTACAAAACACTACTTCAGAAAACTGAAGAGATATACAGAAATGGAAGAAAATACCATGTTCATGGATAGGAAGGTTGAATATTGTGAAAATGTCAATACTACGCAAAGCAATCTATGTATTCAATGTGATCCCAATTCAGATTGTATCAACATTCTTTAAGGATATGGAAAAACCAATCACTAATTTTATATGTGAAGGAAAGAGACCTCAGATAGTAAAGCACTATTAAAGAAGAAGAACAAGGAGGGTGAAAGATGGCAGACTAGGTAGAAGGGCTGCACAGACCCTCTTCAACAAAGAAAAGGGAAACCAGTTGACACAGACATAGAAGTTAATCTTGGACCGCTGAGCCTTGAAGGGAAGGATACAGAAGTAGACTAAACCCCAACTAGCAGAATAATTTGCATGAAAATACAAAAAAAGGAGATATACAGAGCTGCGGTCTGGCAGGGACCTGAGTGCCCCTGACGGCACAACCGACTTGGACATCCCCGAGTCGTGGTAGGACCTAAAAATTAACCTACAGATCACCCTGCTAGCCAGGGAATGCATGAACTGTGCACAGTGGCTGGGGAACAGAGAAGGTGAAGAGAAAGGTGGCCTGAGCTGTGGATTTTTGCCAGTCTGGAGGACATTGCCATTTTGTAAGTTTAAAAAGCGGCTTGACTATTTTAGATATTTAAAGAGACAGCGCTCTCGCAGAATACTGTGGTAGTAGGACTTAAGAATTAACCTAAAAATCCCCTGCTAGCCAGGGACTGCACAGAAGACTGTGTACAGGGAATGGGGAACAAACGGGGAAGGTGAAGAGAAAGGTGGACTGAGCTGTGGACTTTTGCCAGCCTGGAGGACGCTGTCATTTTGTACGTTTAAAAAGCGGCTTGACGATTGTGCTCTCGCAGATTCCTCTGGTGGTAGGACTTAAGAATTAACCTAAAAATCCCCTGTTAGCCAGGGACTGCACAGAGGACTGTGTACAGTGGCAGGGTAACAAATGGGGAAGGTGAAGAGAAAGGTGGGCTGAGCTGTGAACTTTTGCCAGTCCGGAGGACACTGCCATTTTGAAGGTTTAAAAAGCGGCTTGATTATTTTGGATATTTAAAGAGACAGTGCTCTCGCGATTTCTGGGGCTTAAGATCACATGTTACTTTCCAGCAAACCCAAGGACACTCATGGCACACAAGACTGAAAATGTACGACATTCTTCTTGTTACTACACCCTACACCCGCTTGGTGAACGGAGGTGTGGCCATCCCCAATCCCACCTACCTTCTGGGCCCACAAGAACTCCATCACAGCCTGTGTGCTCAGATGGAGCCTGGGTGCCCAACGCAGTCCTCCACCGATTATTCTTTTCTTTTTCATTCTTTCTCTATCTTTTTAATTTTTTTTTCTTTTTCACTTTCTTTTTCCCAGTGATTAGTTTCCTTGTATTTACCCATTTCAAACCAACTAATATTATTAATATCTTTATCCTTTTTATTACTATTCTTAATCTTCCCCTACCAGGTCCCAGTTTTCAGCAGTTTTCTTCTTCCTGTGCCTAGATGAAATTCTGCCCCCCCTTCCAATTTAAGGGTTTTTTTGTTTTTTTATTTGTTTGTTTTTTGTTTGCTTTTTTTCTTTTCCCCTTTTTTTTCTCGTGACTAACCCCATTCCTTGTTTTTTTTTTTTTGCAATCTTCATAATTTTTTCTTTTTTCTTCATTTATTATTCTCCTTTCCTATTTTTTTTTTTCTTCTTAATACCCTATCCACAAATATTGCAGATTTGCTTGTTTTTCTTCTATTTCTTCCCTTTACACTTTTTTTGGTTATTGTTCATGTGTGATTACATGGTGTGTTTTTCATCCAAGGGCTTTTAGTTTTTTGATGGTTATTCAATCGTAATTTGTGTGCAACTTAGTGGGAGACAACAACAGTCCCCATAAGACATAACTACACCTACACCTCCTGCAACTTCACTTACTGAGCGAGAGCCACTTCTTCCTTCTCCACCAATGGGCCAACGATAAAAAACCACCAAGAAAAACCTGAACTACCCTTGGCAGCTCTTCACAGTTGACAGAGATCTAAATACAACAACGTCACGATGCCCCGGAAACAACAGAAAATCACAGTCCACACAAAGAGGCAGGATAAAGCAGTAGAAACAAGGGACCAGGATACAGATCCAGAACACATCCCTGAGGAAGAAGCAGCGTTGCAACTCTCTGATAAGGAATTCAAAAGAATTATATTTAGGTATCTTCAAAGGACTGAGAGACAGAACAAAGAAAACACAGAAAAAACCTTACAAGAATTTTGGAAGAAAATACAAGAACAAAATGAAAAAATAAATGAAAAATTAGAAATGATTCTAAATCTACAGATAGAAATCCAAAAGATTAATACTAAATTGTCAGAAATAGATAACACATTGGAAGGGCAAAGGAGAAGAATTGATGCGATGGAAGACAGAATTAATGAGATGGAAGAAAAATACCTGAGTACTGCTTTGGAAAAGGATCAATCAGAAAAAAAATCAAAACAAAATGAAGAAAGCCTAAGGCTCATGTGGGATAGCATGAAAAGGAATAACTTACGTGTCATTGGAATTCCAGAAACCACTGAGAAAATTGTCCAAGATTTGTTGGAGGAGAACTTCCCTGAAATAATGCAAGAAGAGAATATATCCATTCAGGAAGTCCAATGAACCCTAAACAGGACAGATCCCCAAAAAAAAATCACCAAGACACATCATCATCAAACTCATCAAAACCAAAGACAAAGACAGAATCTTGAAAGCCGCACGGGAAAAAGAAAAAGTTACCTATAAAGGACAGCCAGTAAGAATAAGCTCTGATTTCTCAGCAGAAACCATGCAAG
>NW_006927914.1:5985-6423 GCF_000298275.1 Orycteropus afer afer
ACATAACAAAATGACAGCAACAAATTCAAACTTATCAATAATTACCCTGAATGAAAATGGCTTAAATGCACCACTCAAGAGACAGAGAGTTGCAGACTGGATAAGAAAACAAAACCCATCAATATGGTGCCTACAAGAGACACACCTTAGAGATAATGACAAAAACAGACTAAATATCAAAGGTTGGAAAAAGATATATCAAGCAAATGGCAACTGTAAGAGAGCAGGAGTGGCAATACTAATTTCTGATCAAACTGACGTTAAGACAAAAACCACCATAAGAGACAAAGAAGGACATTATATAATGATTAAAGGATCAATTGAATATGAAGATATAACCATAATAAATATTTATGGACTCAATGAAAGAGCCCCAAAATACATAAATCAGACATTACAAGAGTTGAAAAGCCAAATAGATGACTCCACAGTCATAGT
>NW_006927915.1:0-519 GCF_000298275.1 Orycteropus afer afer
TCGATAAATTTGGTCCCCGCGGGCCACATTCTGTGCCACCATGGCCAGTGACAAGAGCCGCCCCCTACTCCAGCCTCCTGACCCAAAGCCCGCCAGGGCCACCGTCCCACTCCTACTCTGTGCTTGGTCAGTGGCAAGAGCTTTGTGTGAAATAATAGGGTGGTGTCAGCTGGGGGGCGCACTTAGACCTTGCAATGAGTAAACACAGAGGCAACACTGACTGCCTTCCCTTCAAACAAGGAAGTGGCCACTGGATCGGAAGCAGACTTTGGCAGTCTGTATTGAGGTTCTCCTATGAGCTCCCCAGAGGTGCACAGGGGCCACTGGTCTTGACTGAGCCGGCTCACCTACTTCTCCCTCTCGGTAGGCTTCCTCGCCTTCCCAAACCTCCTCTCCTGGGCTGGGATTCTCGGACGCCCCAAATTTCTCTGCAGACTTGTGGCGTGGGGGTTATGAGGAGCAGAGACCAGCCTCAGCCAAATGGATCTGTGGGGTGTGCAGAGCCCAGTCACACGTTCC
>NW_006927915.1:4819-5666 GCF_000298275.1 Orycteropus afer afer
GTCAGGAGGGTCAGGAGGTAGCACTGGTGTTGTGAGTTAGGAGGTAGAGAGAGAAGTGATGAGACCCTGTGTAATGAGAGAGAATGTAATAGGGCGAGGGACACCAAGCAGTGAGTAATGAGAGTCCCTAACAACAACAACAACTTTCATATACCTAACCTCTGAAGAAATGTATGTCTCAGAGGCTATGCTGCTCCACCAGGTTGCAGCTGAGTGGCCGAGAGACACTCATTAGCTTGTCCAGGGTGATAAAATGGTGAAGACGGAGGATCCATGTGTGAAGCCATCTCAGTGTCCTGAAAGCTGGGTACCTGGCTGAACCCAGGCCTTCTCCGTCTCCTGTGGACTGGGGTGGATTGCTGTAACTGTGTCCGTGTACGGATGTGATGCTGGGAGAGCTGAGCTGTTTGCTCAAGTGGTTGGCTGGTGTCCAGCCTCGAAGTCACCGGGGTCTTGGGGGCCAGGCCAGCCCCCTTGGGTGCCTCTGAGGCCGAGGCTCTGACCTCACGCTGGATGGCTCTAGGTCCATCCCAAGCCCTGGCACCACAGGGAAAACTGCCCTCAGTGTCTGCCCCCATGCACAAATGTCCTTCCCGCACACCTTTCTCCAGAGACGCTGTTCTCAGGGACCATCCATTCATGTCCCCTGTTACAGAGGAGGCAACCAAGGCTCAGACACGAAAGTGAATTCACTGTCCCAAGTGCGTACAGATGGGGACTGAGCGGGGCCTGCCCTTCACCCCAACTGCCTGTCACCTCTGATGCCCCAGGCCCAGGCCCTGTGCCCACATCGGGCCTGATGACACTGCTGTGGAGGCCCAGCCTAAGGCAGCCTGGCGGTGTGGAG
>NW_006927916.1:0-3862 GCF_000298275.1 Orycteropus afer afer
CCCCACCATAAATCACACTATTATCATAAACTATTTGGAATATACCAATAAAATTTTAATTACAAAAATAGGTGGTGGACAAGATTTGGTTCATAGGCATAGTTTGCCAATTTCTGACATATTATATACGCAAAATATAGTTGGATGTTGAGAGTTTGGGGATTCAATTTCATTGCTTGTTGTTAGGGACTGAATTGTGTGCTGCCCAAATATGGATTGAAATTCTAACCCTTATGCCTGTGAATATAATCCCATTTCAACTCTCTTACTGCCATTGAGTCGATTCTGACTCATAGTGACCCCCACTGGGTTTCCAAGGCTGTAAATCTTTATGGAAGCAGACTGCTTCATCCTCCTTTCATGGAGTGGCTCGTGGGTATGAACCATAGTCTTTTTAGTTAGCCAAGTACCTTAACTACTACACCACCAGAGCTTCCTAATTCCATTTATGAAGAGTTTTCTTTATTGTAATAATGAGACCATATCAGTATAGCTTGTGTCCTAAACTCAATCATTTCTGAGATACAAAGAAAATAGACTGAGAGACAAATAAGCACAAATAGGGGAAAACAGATGACAAGTGAAGATGACCAAGGATCCTGTGAATGTTGGGGCTATAGAAGCTGAAGAAGACTAGAATCTTTGCCCAGAGCTGACAGAGAAAGGCTTCCCCTGTAGCTGGTGCCCTGAATTCTGACTTCTAGCTCATGAACAATGAGAAAATAAATACTTGTTCATTATTAAAACAACCCACTTGTGCCTTTTTTTTTTTTTGTGATAGAAACACCAGATAACTAAGACACTTGCATAGCTTTGCATGGAGACTAATGATAATATATTGCTTGACATTGTTTCTTACATAATGAAGACTGATAAGCTTTGAAAAACTGTTTTAACTCTTAATGAGTTTGGAGTTATGTGTTATATAAATTCTATATGACAATCTCTCTCATAACACACAAACTTATTTTCCCCTTAGAAAAATAGGAAATTACTTTAAAATGGGCTACAAAGGGAGTTATAATTTTCCTTGATAAAATGTCAGATTATTTGTAATAAAAGGGGATGATGGGGCTTTGATTAGTTTGGCAACACTGAAAATTATGTTGCATGATCTGTTTAATTCTTTGAAGAATCTTGTTTTAGTTGTTTTTCATAATTTAATCATAAGGTTTCATGCCCAGTTAATACTTAAAATTTTGAAAATAATAAAAACTTTTGACTACTATTTAATTTAGTTTGAGATGTTAAAGCAATAGAGACAAACATATTACATGAGCTTTCTTTTCTAGGTGGAAGTAAGAAATCACAGACTGAAAATGCTCAATGATTTCTTCAGTGTGGAAGATGCCACTGTATTTTCTTCTTGTCATATTTTGCTGGATTGGAATGTCATTTCCAATATGTGAGATCATTGATATTGTTTTGTGGTAAATGCCAATTGTTAAACAGGAATCATAAAATTTTAGAGTTTATTTCAAAATTAAGAGAACCAAACAACATTCTATACTGCACTTAAAGTTATTAGAACTTGATTTCTTACTTAGGCACTTTGGATATAGAATCAAAATCATGATGCTTGCAACAATGATCACATCTCTTAGTAACATTGGAGGTAGGCTACTTTTATGAATTATTTTAAAATTTCTTGGAGCATGTTGATAACGTGTAGCATTTGTATAGTGTACTATACTTTAAAAAATATCTTTACTATATTACCTGGGAGCTCTGGTAGCATAGTGGCTAAGGCACTTGACTGCTAACCAGAAGGCTGGCGGTTCAAACCCACCAGCCACTCCTCGGAAGGAAGGTTGGGCAATCCTACTTCCGTAGTGATACTGCCTCGGAAACCCAAGGAGGGGTCGCTATGAGTCGGGGCCGACTTGACGGCATATAACAACAACAACAACATATTACCTAGTTTGGCTCTCAAAAAATCCTGTGTGTTGACAGAAAAGTAGTTTTGAATCCAATTATACAGGTGAGAGGTCTGTGTGAGATAGAAACTGTCTGATATAAAGAGCTTGGAATCCTGGCTACAGAATAGATAGCTAAAGCTGAATTACTTTCTTAAGTAATGCTGAGACTCTGGACATGTTGTATTTCTCTGTGATCCCCAGTTTTCTTGTTTGTAATACAGATCATACTGTTTTCATGGATTTATATAAGGATTTGAATCAGGTGACATAATTGAAAGTACCTGGTATTTAATATAACTCAGATGTTACTATCACAACTGAGGCTCACTGAATACTTATATGTATTAGACACTATGCTTGCATGCATTTTCACATCTGATCCTCACAATAAACCAGTGAAGCAAGTTCTACCATTATTCTCATTTTCCAGATAAGGAAATAGGCTTATCCCAGTTTGGAGCTGAGGCAAGTCAAGCAGCTTTTGGTGATGGAGCCATTAGCTGAGCATTTAATTCTTCCTGACTTCTGAGCTCAAGCTTCTATCCCAGAGGAAAAAAAAAAAAAAAAAAAACAGCCTATGGTCAGGTCAGAATGACAGTGTTTTTTTTTTTTTTTTCCCCCATGATTTTTCCCTAAACATAAAAGTTTCTATAAATTTTAAATTTCTGGATTCTCTTGAACACTCTGAACATTCTTGTATGGTAGCAATCAGATAGAGCTGAGTAGTTGATAGCTCTAATTAGGTCAGATGAGTGCTTTCTAGTTTACCACTATCTCCACCCCTCCTTATTGCCTTCAATCTGTGCACTCTTTATTTATTTCCATTATCTGCCACCTTTAAAGGCGTTTGTGAACACTGCTCAACTAGTGCCTCTCAGTTTTTCACCAGAGAAGTAAAGTGACTACTTTAGGATAACAGAGTTATAAAATCTCAGAATAGAAAAGATCCTTATCAGTCATCTTGTTTAGCAGTCTACAAAAAGCTTCTACTGATTATCTGTGTCAATAATGTTTAGTATGCATGCCTACAATACATGTATATTCATATATATATTCATATATATATGTCAGCCACAGGGATCCAGGTGAGGAGAGGAACTCAGGCATGCCCAAAGCAGCAGTGCAGGAGAGCAGGAGAAAGGGGATTAAAAGGCCTAGGAATATGGACAAAGGAGGTGTAAGCCACAGGGACCCAGGTAAGGGTAGTACAAGAGGTTTCTAACAGGGAGACAAACTTGTCTGTCGGTTTGTCCTACAGTGGTGATGTATTGATGTGAGTTTTGAGGCTGAGCCACTGGTGTTTCTAACCCAGCTGGATGCACGTAGTGCACAGGTTTCAGCCCAGCTTACAGACTGAGACAGACTAGGAAAAAGGAGGAGGCCACCCACTTCTCAAAGAATTGGCCAGGGAAAACCTTATGAATAGCAAAAAAATACTGTTTGATACATTACCGCACAACTTTTTGAATAGTCTGGTTAGGTTAGAAGGCTCTGAAAATATGAATATGAAGAGCTGCATCATCTGAGTAAACCCAGCCTTACTTCTATGAATAAGGTAAAGCTTTTGAGACCTCCATTTGCTGATGTGGCACCACTCAAATTGAAGAGAAACAGCTGCAGACAGCCATTAATCATCGGAACATGGAATGTACAAAGTATGAATTTAGGAAAATTAGAAGTTGTCAAAAATGAAATGGAACACATAAAAATTGATATCCTCAGCATTAGAGCTGAAATGGACTGGTCTTGGCCATTTTGAATCAGACAACCATGTGATCTACTACAACGGGAATGACAGTTTGAAGAGGAATGGTGTGGCATTCATCATCACAAAAGATGTTTGAAGATCTGTCCTGAAGTACAATGCTGTCAGTGATAGGATAATATCCATACACCTACAAGGAAGACCCGTTAATATGACTATTATTCAAATTTATGCACCA
>NW_006927916.1:4899-6439 GCF_000298275.1 Orycteropus afer afer
AGATCCATATTTGTACCCATTCCAAAGAAAGGTGATCCCAGAGATTGTGGAAATTATAGAACAATATCATTAATATCACATGCAAGTAAGATCTTACTGAAGATAATTCAAAAATGGGTGCAGGAGTATATTGACAGAGAACTTCCAGAGGTGCAAGCTGGATTCAGAAGAGGATGTGGAACAAGGGATATCAAAGCTGTTGTCAGATGGATCTTGACTCAAGGCAAAGAATACCAGAAAGATATTTACTTGTGTTTTATTGACTATGCAAAGACATTTGATTGTGTGGATCATGACAAATTATGGATAACAATGAGAAGAATGGGAATTCCCGAACACTTGATTGTACTCATGAGAAACCTGTACCTTGACCAGGAGGCTGTCATTCAAACGGATCAAGGGGACACTGAATGGTTTAAAATCAGGAAGGGAGTGCGTCAAGGTTGTATCCTTTCCCCATACTTATTCAATCTATATCCTGAGCAAATAATCCAAGAAGCTGAACTATATGAAGAAAAGCATGTCATCAGGATTGGAGGAAGAATCATTAACAACCTGAGATATGCAGACGATACATCTTTGCTTGCTGAAAGTGAGGATGACTTGAGGCACTTACTGATGAAGGTTGAAGAATACAGTCTTCAGTATGGATTACATCTCAATATAAAGAAGACAAAAATCCTCATAATTGGACCAATAAGCAGCATCATGATAAATGGAGAAAAGATTGAGGTTGTCAAAAAATGTACATTGTTTGGTTCTGCAATGGAGGCCAATGGAAGCAGCACTCAGGACGTTAGACGACGCGTAGCACTGGGAAGGTCAATTGGGAAGGAACTGGTTCAAGTGCTGAGAAGCAAGGATGTCTCCTGGAGGACTAAGGTGAGCCTGACACAAGCCATGATATTTCCAATCGCCTCTTATGCATGTGAGAGCTGGACAATGAATAAGGAAGACCAAAGAATTGTTGATGCTTTTGAGTTGTGGTGCTGGTGACGAATGCTGAAGATACTATGGACTGTTAAAAAAACTAACAGATCTGTCCTTGAGGAAGTGCACCTGAAATGCTCCTTGGAAGCGAGAATGGCCAGACTTTGTCTCATCTATTTTGGTCATGTTACCAGAAGGGACCATTCCTTGGAGAAGGATGTCATGCTTGGTAGGGTGGGGGTTGATGAAAGAGAGGGAGGCCTTCAACGAGATGGATTGACACAGTGGCTGTGATGATGGGCTGAAGTATAGTAGGGATCGTGGAGTTGTCGTGGGATCGGGCAGTGTTTCGTTCTGCTGTGTATAGAGTCGTTATCAGTCACAAAGGACTTGACAGCACCTAACAACAACATGTGTACTACTGTTAATCTATATGCTAAATATTAGCAGAAGTTTATTTCTTTTTAATTAATTATTCTACATAACATATTTTTTACTACACCTCCTGCTTTGGAGCTTTTTAATCAGATCTAACTGTAGACATTTGTGATAGTTGAAGATGTGTCAACTTGGCTGGACTTCACTTGTGAGTGGTGGTTCCCATGATGGA
>NW_006927917.1:0-1159 GCF_000298275.1 Orycteropus afer afer
TCCTGGAGGAAATACAGCCTGAATGGTCCTTAATGGCAAGAATGGCCAGACTTCCTCTCACCTACTTTGGTCATGTGGTCAGAAGAGATCAGTTCCTGCAGAAGGATATCATTCTAGGTAAAGTACAAGATCAAGGAAAAAGGGGAAGACCCTCAATGAGGTGGACTGGCACAGTGGCTGCAACAATTGGGTCAAGCATAGCAAGGAATATGATTCATATAACAGCTAATTTTAAAAGTCAGGTTCATTGACTTTTAATATATTTGCAGAAGAATCCAATTCTTATTTTGCTAATATAGAAAACTGGACAGAACTATGATTGTGTGGTATGTGGTCATTAGTTTGGCTGAATGGTCTGGGACTTGGTAGAAACATAATTGGAAAGTTGGTGTCATGAATGTTTGCAGAAGAGGAATGTGGATAAATCTATCTGAATGGGCAATAATATGAAGACACACAGGTCCCATGTGAATATTCACCAAAAGTGATCTTAGCAAAAGAGGATTTTAATAGTCAAGTTAATAGGGTGGCTTCTTCTGTGGATACCAGTCAGCTTCATTTCCCACCCAATTGGCTCTAGGATGGAGTGGCCACAATTGCAGTCATGGGACTTATGAAAGAGTTCAATGACCTGAATTTTGACTCATCAAGGTCAATGTGGTTATTTCACAGGCTGCAAAGACAACCACTGAGTACTGTTATGATGCCATTCCCCTGAGTGATCTGCCAGCAGATTGGCAGATTGCTTTTATTACATGGTTTCCATCATTGAAAAGATAGTGCTGTTCTTACTGGCCTAGACACAACTCTGCATATGAATTTGCTTTCCTTTTATACAATGATTCTCCCAAAATTACTATCTATGGAACTACTAAATGTTAAATCAACCATGATTAGATCACACACAGCACTGTTTCTGACACTTTTTTTTTTCTGCCAGATCTCTAACATTTCAATATTCTGTCACATGGAGTTCTCACACTGATCTATATAAAATTCTGTCATCCTTTTAATAACGTCCTATCATTGGACTTAGAGTATAATCTTGTACATTAATACCTTATTTCCTGTATTAAACCCTTAATGTGTATACAACTTTGACTCACAGAAATAAGAAATCTAGACCAGTATAATTCAGATCCGATGTAGAATTTTTTTT
>NW_006927917.1:2784-4057 GCF_000298275.1 Orycteropus afer afer
TCAGTTCTGACTCGTGGCCCTCCCATCTGTTGTCAGAAGAGACCTGTGTTTCACAGGGTTTTCAATGGCTGGTTTTTCACAAGGAGATTGCCAGCCCTTTCTTCTGAGTTGCTCTCAGTACTCTCCAAACTCCAAACATTCATTTGGCAGCTGAGTGTCTTAACTGTTTACACTACTCATGAATGCTGTCATAAAAATAAATATTTCTAATTTCCTTAAAGATTAATTAACAGAAATGCCTATGAAGAAGCTTGAACAAAGCGGTTAAACCCCATACTTTTTTCCTTTATCAAGTCTCCTGTGCCCTATAGTGAAGTCCCTATTGCTGTTCTAAAACTCACTGCCATCGAGTCGAATCTGACTCACAGCCACCCCTCCTCGGGTTTCCGAAGCTGTATCTCTACGGAAGTAGATTGCCCAGTTTTCCTTCCTAGTCCCTATTGCTCTAATGGAACCTAGTTTGTTATAAAGCATACCTTCATTCATAAATTACATTCTTTTTCTACAGATTATATCAGACTATCAAGGGTGCCTGAAAAATACATCTTCAAGTGTATTAGAAGAAATTAAGTAAAACACACTATTATTTTACTAACAGGTCTAAAGGCAAAATGAATGCAGTGACTAAATACACGGGATTGACTCCAACTCATAGGAACCCCTCCGTGGGTTTCCGAGGCAGTATCTCTACAGAAATAGATTGTCCAGTTCCTTCCAAGGAGTGGCTGGTGGGTTTGAACCGCCAGCCTTCAGTTTAGCAGTCAGATGCCTTAGGCATTAGGTGACCTGAGCTCCCAAATACATCATTATGATCTTTTAAATTATAGATTGTTAGGATTCATTGGACTTAATTTCAATAAAATGGTATTTGAATATAGGTTTAGGGTCATAATAAACTTGTATAACTAAAAGGAAAAATATTCTAACTTTCTGTTTTAGGATTCATTCATTGACATATAATTTGATTAAAAATAACTTATTCTACTTTCTTTCAGAAAAATACAACATGGAAATCATTTTTAATTTTAATTATTATGTATTTTTCACATGTAACCAAAAATTTAAATTGATAAATAGTTAATATGTGTCATAAATTAGTACCCTGCTTGAATACTATGTTCATGTAACCAGAAAAAATATATCTAAACTATTCTGTTAATTTTACTTATTCTTTGGTACAAAGAGGATGACTTTATTTTTTGATTCTCACATTGGCACTAAGTGCTATTTCTGTGATTTTAATAAAAGTTTTCTGAGTCTAAATATAATGTTC
>NW_006927917.1:5807-6614 GCF_000298275.1 Orycteropus afer afer
GGTAGGAAATTTGGGACTGGTTTTATTAGTTGTGGTAGATTCCAGACTCCACAACCCCATGTACTATTTTCTGAGTGTACTGTCCTCCTTAGATGCCTGCTTTTCTTCAGCTGTCACCCCAAAAATGTTGGTCAATTTCCTATCAGAGGATAAGGGCATTTCATTCCTTGGATGTGCTACACAGATGTGGCTCTTTGTCACTTTTGGGACCACAGAATTCTTTCTCTTGGCAGCCATGGCCTATGACCGTTTTGTAGCAATCTACAACCCACTTCTGTACTCAGTTAACATGTCATCCAGAGTCTATATGCCGCTCATCATTTCTTCCTATGTTGCTGGTATTTTGCATGGTACGTTAGAGACAGCGGCAACTTTCAGCCTCTCCTTCTGTGCATCCAATGAAATCAGACATGTCTTTTGTGATATCCCTCCACTCCTTGCTATCTCCTGTTCTGACACTCATATCAACCAGCTTCTCCTCTTCTATGTTGTGGGCTGTATTGAGATAGTCACCATCCTGATTGTCCTGATCTCCTATGGTTTCATTTTGGTGCCCATTCTGAGGATGCGTTCTGCTGAAGGGAGGAGAAAAGTGTTTTCCACATGTGGCTCTCACCTCACTGGAGTGTCCATTTACTGTGGAACAATCCTGTTCATATATGTGAGGCCAAGTTCCAGCTACGCTTCGGACCATGACATGATAGTGTCTGTATTTTACACCATTGTGATTCCCATGCTGAATCCCATCATCTACAGCTTGAGGAACAAGGATGTGAAAGAAGCAATGGAAAATTGTTTGAGGAAAAT
>NW_006927918.1:0-1012 GCF_000298275.1 Orycteropus afer afer
GAAAAACCAATCACTAACTTTATATGGAAAAGAAAGAGACCTCGGATAAGCAAAGCATTATTGAAGAAGAACAAAGTAGGAGGTCTCACACTGCCGGATCTCAAAACCTGCTATTCAGCCACAGCAGTCAAAACTGTCTGGTATTGGTATAATGACAGATGCACAGACCAATGGAATGAATTGAGAACCCAGAAACAGATCCATCAACCTATGGTCAGCTGATCTTTGGCAAAGGGCCTAAATCCACTAAATGGAAAAGAGAATATTTGTTTAATAAATGGTGCTGGCAAAACTGGATATCCATTTGCAGAGAAATGAAACAAGATCTGTATCTCAAACCACATACAAAAACTAACTCCAGATGGATCAAAGACTTACATGTGAAACCTTATACTATGAAGTTTCTCAAGGAAAAACTAGGGGGAAATTTAGAGACCCTAATATATGACATAAATAGACTGTCAAGCATAACCCTAAATGCACAAACAGCAGAAGAGAAACTAGGTGAATGGGACCTTCTCAAAGTTAAAGTTTTGTGTGCTTCCAAAGACTTCTCCAAAAGTCACAAAAGAACCTAAAGATTCAGAAAAAACATTCAGCAATGACATATCTGAAAAGGGACTTATCTCTAGAATTTAGAGAAAACTCCAACACCTTAACAACAAAAAGACAATCCAATTAAAAAATGGACAGACGACATGAATAGACAGTTTACCAAAGAGGATATTCAAGCAGCCAACAAACATATGAAGAAATGTTCACAATCATTAGCCATTAGAGAGATGCAACTCAAAACAACAATGAGATACCATCTTGCTCCAGCACCAGTAGCAAAGTTCAACAAGACAGAAAATAACAAATGCTGGTGAGGATGTGGAGAGATACACTGTTGGTGGGACTGTCAAATGATACAACCACCGTGGAAAACATTATGGCAATTCCTTAAAAAGTTGGAATTAGAAATACCATTTGACTCAGCCATTCCATTACTAGGTATATATCCTAAAGAAGT
>NW_006927918.1:1797-2304 GCF_000298275.1 Orycteropus afer afer
TAACATACTACACAAAACATTGTTCTACCTCCTACTTTGTCAAGTAGCAACTGGGATCTTAAAAGCTTGCAGGCAGTCATCTAGATGCAACAACAGGTCTCTCCTTGTCCAGAACAAAGAAGAATGAAGAAAATCAAAGATGCATGGAAACAATTAGTCCAAGCAACTGGTACACTATGTGTTCCTCAGTCTGTATGACTCTGAGACTAGAAGAACTAGATGGTGGTGTCCAGCTACAACTGTCAACCACTCGGAGGGGGATCTATGTAGGAGGTCCTGGATTGAGAAGGAGAATAATGTGTAACAAAACTCAAAATTATTTGGAAAAAAATAAAGGGGGGGACCAGGTTTGCTAGTCTGACAGAGCCTGATGGAACCACTGAGACTATGGACCCTAGCTGTCCTTCAGGTCTAGAATTGAACCCACACCTGTGGCTTCCAGCCAAACAAAAGACATGCATATGAGGTGAAATTTACCTGAAGTAGATACACTCCTTGGAGAGATCA
>NW_006927918.1:3073-5456 GCF_000298275.1 Orycteropus afer afer
ATGAATAAGGAAGACTGAAGGAGAGTTGATGCTTTTGAATTGTGGTGTTGGAGAAGAATGCCGAGAGTATTTTGAACTGCCAGAAGAAAGAACAAATCTGTCCTGGATGAAGTGCAGCTGGGATGCTCCTTGAAAGCAAGAGTGGCCAGACTTCATTCCACCTACTTTGGTCATGTTGTCAGAAGGGACCATTCTCTGGAGGAGGATGTCATGTTTGGTAAAGTGGAGGATCGACGATAAAGGGAAAGACCCTCAAAAAGATGGATTGACATGTGGCTGCAACAATGGGCTCAACTATAGCAAGGATTGTGAGGATGGCACATGACTGGGCAGTGTTTCATTCTGTTGTACATAGGGTCACTATGAGTTGGAGTCAATTTGATGGCACCTAACAACAATAACAAAGAAGAATTGATACATTTAAATTATGGTATTGGTAAAGAATATTGAATATACCGTGGACTGCCAGAAGAATGAACAAATTTGTCTTAGAAGAGGTACAGCTGGAATGCCCATTAGAAGAAAGAATGGCCAGACTTTGTTTCACATACTCTGGTCAGGTTGTCAGAAGTTATCAGTCCCTGGAGAAGAACATCATCCTTGGTAAGGTAGAGAGAGGGTCAGCAAAAAAGACAGAGACCTCCAAGGGGATGGGTTGACACAGTAGCTGCAACAATGAGCTCAAGCATAATGATTGTGAGGATGGCACAGGACCAGATGGTATTTTTATCTGTTGTACATGGGATTGCTATGAATTGGAACCAACTTGATAACAACTAACAACAATTTGAATGACACCAGGAATCTTCTCCAGGCTGCCTGGAGATGAGCTATATGGGATCCCTCCCCTCTCCATGAGAGGGACTGCATGTAATCTCAACTTCCACAAGGCCTACAGATGCTGGGAAGCTGGCATTATCAGCAACTTCTGGGAGAACTGACACCTATGCTCAAATCATTTGGTGTCAAATTTTTGCACTTCTGGAAAAGCTACTCTTTCAATTGTTCTCTCACTGGCTTTATAAAAACAGAGAGCAACAGGGTGTTGTTTCCCTCTGCTGGTACACAGACCCAATGTGTCTAGCTGCATCTGGCCCAAGCCCAGATTTCCTCAGGATACCAGGAGAACAGGGACCTGGCATCTACTCATGATGTTCACCTGAGCACTATGTATAACATTTGAGGATACTATGTAAGTACACAAGAGTGGCTCACCAGGAGTGGTGTTTAAGCTATAACCACTTGGCTAAGGAGAAATTAATTAGGTGAAGAGGGGGAAGGCAAGGTGAGAATACCACAGGCAGAAAAAACACCAAGTTGGAAGGTTTGTAGATGAGTGAAAGTTAGTGTGTTAGGGAAAGTGAGACTAGGTCAGAAGCATGGCTAAACCCAGCCTGGGAGAAGAATGGAGAAAGAAGAGTTCTCAGAAACAAGCAAAAGATCAATATGAAGGAAGTCATAGTAAAGATTTGAGATTATACATGCAAAGAAATCAGGAACAGCTGTAATCTTTTAAAGAAGGGACAATCATGATCAAAATTGCATTTTAGATAGACCACTCTGGCTCCAATGTGGAGAATAGAACTAGAAAGGAGATCTAATCACTCATATAATCATTCATTCAGTAGATGAATACTGAGCACTTACTAGGTGCAATGTATTGTTACAGACTCTGAAGACACAGAAATGGAGAAGGCAGGTAAGATCCTCGCATCCGTGTTGTTGTTGTGGTTGTTATGTGCCGTCGAGTTGGACCCAACACATAGCAACCCCTCCTTGGGTTTCTGAGGTGGTATCACTACAGAAATAGATTGCCCAACCTTCCTTCCAAGGAGTGGCTGGTGGGTTTAAACCATCAGCCTTCTGGTTAGCAGTCAAGTGCCTTAGGCGCTATGCTATCAGAGCTTGTCTTTGCATCCACAGAGCTTCTTGTATTCTAGTAGGGATGGGCAGCAAACTGTCAACAAATGAATAACAAGTTAAAGTTTCAAGTTGTGATAAGTGATAAACCAAATTAAAATAAATCAGTGTGATTGAAAGTGGGCTTAGAGATCAATGGCAGAAAGGAGCTAGCTACATGGAGAACAGGGTAGAAGTATTCCAGGTAGAGAGAATGGTTAGAGTGAAGGGTGAATCAATGGGCATGTCTATAGAGACCAGTATGAATTAATGAATATAATATCACTTAGAAGCTGCTACAGAGGAACCACCATATGAGTATTATCTATTATTATTGTTGGCATAGTGCCTAAGGCATTTGACTGCTAACCAGAAGGCTGGCGTTAAGAAGTTTTGATAACTTTGCCCTCTGTATGCTCTACTATATTCATGGATTTATTTGGAGCACATATAAATACATACGTAGAAATATCCTCTGTCAACC
>NW_006927919.1:0-725 GCF_000298275.1 Orycteropus afer afer
TTCCCTCCCCACTCCTCTCACCCTTGGTAGTCAACAAAGAAAGTTTCCCTCCATATATAGACCTTTTCTTGACAACAATGAACTAATACTATATTTGTCCTTCTGTGATTGACTTATTTCACTTAGCATAATGTCCTCCAAGTTCATTCATCTTATATGGTGTTTTGCTGTCTCGACATTATTCTTTAGTGCAGCATAGCATTCCATTATGTGTATGTACCTTACTTTGGTCATCCACTCTTCTGCTGACGGACACATAGTTTGTTTCCATCTTTTGGCTATTGTAAATAGTGCTGTGATGAACATGAGTGTGCATGTATCTGTTCCTATCCTGGCTCTCATCTCTCTAGGATATGTGTCTAGTAATGGGATTACTGGGTCAAACAGTATCTCCAATCCCAGCTTTCTAAGGAATCGCCATATTGCTTTCCACAGTGGTTGTATCAGTTCACAGTCCCACCAGCAGTGTATGATAGTCCCAATCTCCCCACATCCCCTCCAGCATTTGTTATTTTCTGTCTCATGGAACCTTGCCATCAGTGCTGGGGTGAGGCAGTACTCATTGTTGTTTTGATTTATAGTTCTCTGATGGCCATTGATTGTGAGCATTTTTCATGTATTACCTGGCCACCTGAATATCCTCCTTGGTGAAGTATCTATTCATGTCTTCTGTCCAATTTTCAGTTGGACTGTTAATTCCTTTGGTGTTGAGGCACTGGAGTTTT
>NW_006927919.1:2020-6547 GCF_000298275.1 Orycteropus afer afer
AGTATTAATCTTCTGGATTTCTGTGTGTAGATTTTGTATCATTTCTAATTTTTCATTTATTTTATCATTTTGTTCTTGTATTGTCTTTCAAAATTGTCCTAGGATTTTCTCTTGTGTTTCCTTGATCTGTCTCTCAATTCATTGAAGATACCTAAATATAATTCTTTTTAATTCCTTATCAGGGAGTTCCAATGCTGTGTCTTTCTCAGGGATGTGTTTTGGGTCTGTATTCTGGTCCCTTGTTTGTCCTGCTTTATTTTGCTTCTTTGTGTGGAGTGTGATGCTCTGTTGTCTCTGAGGCATTGTGATGTTTTTGTATTTATATTTAATTGGTGATTTTAGGTTGGAGTGACTTACCCACAATTTTTGTTTTCTTTGTATGTTATCTATACAAGCAGGGTACTGTGTTGTGCTCCTCTATTCACTAGTTGACAGTATGTATATACACTCACCACCTGTCTCCTTTCCTGTTGTCAGCCTCTCGTATGTCCCTGCTGACCTTGGCAAACAGAACCTATTCTTAGGTCCTGAATGAGAATGCTATCACTTTAAAATCCAAAAGGTTACCACTTGTAAAGATTCAAAATGGTTGTGCCCTCAGTCACTTTAAATATCTAAAATGGCCACCACTTGTAAACATTCAAAATGGCTGCACCCTTGGTCACTTTAAATATCCAAAATGGCCACCACTTGTAAACATTTAAAATGGCTGTGCACTCTGTCACTTTAAATAGCCAAAATAGCTGCTGCGTATAAACAATCAAAATATCTGCACCCTCAGGACAGTGGAAAGTCAACAGCTCAGGTTGTCTCCCTCCTTGCTGTGTCCCTTCCTAGTCACAGAGAACCAGTGCTGTCATCCCTGCAGCCCTTGGTGACCAGGGCTGATCTTTAGGTCAGTTCTCATGTCCCAACACCACTTGGAAATATTCAGGCTGTTTGTCCCATCACAGTAGCTGACAGTCTGCAGCTGTGACCATCTCTGTACTCACTGTTTTCATTCAGGTTTTTCCACTAGTTGGTGCCTAATCCACTTTTGTATAGTCCCTTTCAAAGCTCAGGGCTCCAGGATTACCTTCTGTATCTCTATCAATTGGTTTTTCTTTTCTTGGTTGAAAAGGGTCTGTGTCACTTGTCTGCCTATTCCTCCATCTTTGAGGGTGAGCCTTGCTGGGGAGCACTCCTTCTTCCCTTTATCACCCACACCTGTTTTGGGTGGTTCCCAAGAATTGTCCTACATCCACTGCATTTGGCCACCATAATAGAAGTAAGCCCAAGGAGGGGGGCTGTATTACAGAAGGTATATCAACCAAGAAACAGGAACATGGATAGATAATGACTCTGTTTGTTTTGTTTGTTAGGTGCCATTGACTTGTCTCTGACTCATAGCGACCCTATGCACAGCAGAATGAAACACTGCCCAGTCCCACGCCAGCTCCACAATCCTTGCTATACTTGAGCCCATCACTGCAGCCACTGTGTCAATTCATCTCATTGAGGACCTTCCCCTCTTTTATCAACCCTCCACCTTTCCAAGATGATGACATCCTTCTCTAGGGAATGGTCCCTTCTTACAGCATGACGAAAGTAGGTGAGACTAAGTCTGGCCATTCTTGCTTCCAAGGAGCATTCTGGCTGCACTTCCTCCAGGACAGATTTGTTAGATCTTTTAGTAGTCTGTGGTACTTTCAGCATTCTTTGTCAGCACCACAACTCAAAAGCATCAATTCTTCTTTGGTCTACCTTATTCACTGTCCAGCTCTCACATGCATATGAGGTGATTGAAATTACCATGGCTTGTATCAGATGCACCTTAGTCCTCATGGAGACATCTCTGCTCCTCAGCACTTGAAAGAGGTCTTTTGCAGCCAATTTTCCTAGGGCTCTAAATCATCTGATGTCCTGACTGCTGCTTCCATTGGCATCAATTGTAGAACTAAGCAATGTGAAGTCATTGACAACTTCAATCTTTTCTCCATTTATCGTGATGCTGATTATAGGTCCAGTTGTGAGGATTTTTATTTTCTTTATATTGAGGTATAATCCATACTGCAGACTGTATTTTTCAAGTTTCATCAGTAAGTGCTTCAAGTCATCCTCACTTTCAGCAAGCAAAGTTGTGTCATCAGCGTATTGCAGGTTGTTAATGATTCTTCCTCCAATCCTGATGCCACGTTCCTGTTCATATAATCCAGCTTCTCAGATTATTTGCTCAGCATACAGATTGAATAAGTATAGTGAAAGTACACAACCCTAACATACTCCTTACTTGATTTTAAACCATGCAGTGTCCCCTTGTCCTGTTCAAATGACAGCCTCCTGGTCTATGTACAGGTTCCTCATGAATACAATTAAGTGTTCTGGAATTCCCATTCTTCTCAATGTTACCCATAATTTGTTATGATCTGCACAATCAAATGCTTTTGCATAGTATATAAAACACAAGTAAACATCTTTCTGGTATTCTTTGCTTTGACCTAAGATCCATCTGACATCAGCAATGATATCCCTTGTTCTGCATCCTCTTCTGAATCCAGCTTGCATTTCTGGAAATTCTTGTCAATGTATTGCTGCAACTGTTTTTGAATTATCTTCAGTAAGATTTTACTTGCTTGGGATATTAATGACATTGTTTGATAATTTCCATATTCTGTGGGATCACCTTTCTTTGGAATGGGTACAAATACAGTTCTCTTCAAGTCAGTTGGCCAGGTAGCTGTCTTCCAAATCTCTTAGTGAGTGTCTCCAGCAGGGCATCCATTTGTTGAAACATCTCAGTGGGTAGTCCGTCAATTCCTGGTGCCTTGTTCTTTGCCAATTCCTTCAGTGCAGCTTCAACTTCTTCCTTTAATACCATTGGTTCTTGATCATATGCCACCTCCTGAAATGGACGAAGATCGACCAGTTCTTTTTGGTACAGTGACTTTGTGTATTCCTTCCATCTTCTTTTGATGCTTCCTGAATCATTCAATATTTTGCCCATGTTGTTTTTGTTGTTATGTGTCGTCGAGTCAGACCTGACTCATAGCGACCCCTCCTTGGGTTTCCAAGATGGTATCACTATGGAAGTAGAATGCCTAACCTTCCTTCTGAGGAGTGGCTGGTGGGTTTGAACCACAGACTTCTGGTTAGCAGTCAAGTGCCTTAGGCACTATTCTACCATTTTGCCCATAGAATCTTTCAATATTGCAATTCAAGGCTTATTTTTCTTCCTCAGTTCTTTCAGCTTGAGAAATGCCAAACATGTTCTTCCCTTTTTGTTTTCTAACTCCAGGTCTTTGCACATTTCATTATAGTAGTTGGCTTTGTCTGCTTGAGCTGCTCTTTGAAATCTTTTCTTCAGCTCTTTTATCTTGTCATTTCTTCCATTTGCTTTAGCTATTCTCCACTCAATGGCAAGTTTCAGGGTCTCTTTGGACATCCATTTTGGTCTTTTCTTCCTTTCTCATCTTTGTAATGACCTCTTGCTTTCTTCATGGTTGATTTTCTTGATGTCATCCCATAATTCTTCTTGTTTCTGGTCATTGATGTTCAATTCATTAAATCTATTCTTTAGATGTTCTCTAAATTCAGAAGGGATATATTCAAGGTCATATTTTGGCTCTCATGGACTTGTTTCAATTGTCTTCAACTTCAAGTTGAACTTGCATATGAGCAGTTGATGGTCTGTTTCACAATCAGCTCCTAGACTGCTTTGGCTGAAGATATTGAGCTTCTCCATTGCCTCTTGCCACAGATATAGTCAATCTGATTCCAGTGTACTCCATCTGGCAAAGTCCACATGTATAGCCGTCATTTGTGTTGTTGAAAAATGTATTTGCAATGTATGTCATTGGTCTTGCAAAATTCTATCATGCAGTCTCCAGCATTATTTCTGCTACCAAGGCCACATTTTCCAACTACTATATTAACATTAAAGATGAACTCTTTGTTTCCAACTTTTCCCTTCTAGCGATCAGTGATAATTAACACATCATGATTGCCTGTTTGGTCAATTTCAGACTGTAGAAATTGATAAAAATCTTCAACTTCCTCATCTTTGGCTTTGGTGGTTGGTGTATAAATTTGAATAATCCTAGCATTAACTGGTCTTTCTTGTAGGCGTATGGATCTTATTCTATCACTGACAGCTTTGTACTTCAGGACAGATCTTGAAACATCCTTTGTGATGATGAATGCCATGCCACTCCTCTTCAAATTGTCATTCTGGGCATAGAGATCATATGGTCATCTGATTCAAAATGACCAAAACCAGTCCATTTCAGTTCATCAATGCCTAGGATATCAATCTTTATGCATTCCATTTCATTTTTTAACAACTTCCAATTTTCCTAGATTCATACTTTGTACATTCCATGTTCTGATTATTAATGGATGTTTGCAGCTGTTTTCCTTGATTTAAGTCATGCACCATCAGCAAATGGAGGTCCCGAAAGCTTTACTTTATCCATATCATTAAGGCTGGTTCTACTCTGATGAGGCAGATATTTCCCAGTCCTATTTTGAGTGTCTTTTTTTTTTTTTTTT
>NW_006927920.1:0-509 GCF_000298275.1 Orycteropus afer afer
TTGCCCCATAGCTGTCTCCCTGTACTACACACACAGCCCTTCTATTCTCACAAGAATGATCTCTCCAAGGAATATATCTACCTAATGTAAATGTTAAGTTCATATGCCTGTCTTTTGTTTGACTGGAAGCCACAGAAGTGGATTCAATTCCAGACCTGAAGGGAAGTGTAGCTTGGGGCCATAGTCTCAGTGGTTCCATCAGGCTCTATCAGACCAGCGAATTTGGTGCTCTTTTTTTTTGAATGATTTTGACTTCTGTTACACATTGTTCTCTCACTCTATCCAGGATCTCCTACAGAGATCCCCCTATGAATGGTTGGATTGGTTGACAGTTGTAGCTGGGCACCATTTAGTTCTTCTGGTCTCATAGTATTATAGACTGAGGATCACATGGTGTACCAGTCATGTGGACTGTTTGTCTCCATATGTCTTTGGTTTTCTTCATTCTTCTTTGCTCTGGATGAGGAGAGACCAATCATTGAATCTAGATGGCCACTTGCAAGGTTTAT
>NW_006927920.1:3459-4067 GCF_000298275.1 Orycteropus afer afer
AAAAAAAACTCTGGACAGGCCGAGGCAGGGCACCCAGTCTCTGTCAGAGCACACAGACTGGAATGGAATTCCTGCAAGCCCAGAAGGTGGATGAGAGACAGGGATGGCCACACCTCTGTTCACTAAGAAGGTGTGGGGTATAAGAGTAACAAGGGGAATATCACACCTTTCCATTTGTTCATGTCCAGAATGTCCTTGCGGTTCCTGGCAAGTGAAACCTCTTCTTAGGCCCCTGGAATCTGGGAGAATGCTGTCACTTTAAATATACAAAATATTTTGGATGTGGTAGTTAGGACTCTTTGTGGTTTTTCCAGTAACTAAAGCACTGAAGCATGAAGTACGTGCTAAGGCTGGATGAATGTTTACCGTTTGTAAACATTCAAAATGTCTGTGCAAAAGTCCATAGCTCAGCCTGTCTCCCTCTTCATTGTCTCCCCTTTTATTCACCAGCTACCAGTGCAGTCCTCCATGCAGCCCCTGGCTAGCAGGGCTGATTTTTAGGTTAATTCTTTGGTCCTTACACCACTTGGCAATATCCAAGCTGCCCATGCAGTCAGGATTGCTGACTGACAGCAGCTCAGTAGTCTCCCTTTTTTGGTGTTTTCATG
>NW_006927920.1:5912-7405 GCF_000298275.1 Orycteropus afer afer
TGGTTGATGGCCTGTTCCGCAGGTAGCTAGCTCCTGATCTTGTTTTGGTTGAAAGTATTGAGCTTCTCTGTTATCTCTTTCCACAGATGCAGTTGATCTGATTCCTGTGTACTCCATCTAGCAAAGTCCACATGTATAGTCACTCTTTATGTTGCTGAAGAAAAGCATTTGCAATGAATAGGTTGTAGGTCTTACAAAATTCGTTCATGTGATCTCCAGCATAATTTATATTACCATTGTCATATTTTTCAACTATTGGAGATTCTTTGTTTCCAACTTTTGCATTCCAATCACCAGTGAAAGTCAACACATCTTGATTTCAAGTTTGGTCAATTTCAGACTGCAGAAGTTGGTAAAAATCTTAAATTTCCTTGTCTTTGGCTTTGGTGGTTGGTGTGTAAATTTTAATAACAGCAGTGTTAAGTGATCTTCTTATAGGGGTATGGATACTATCCTATCACAGACAGCATTGTACTTCTGGGTAGACCTTGAAATATTTTTTTGTGATGATGAATGCCATGCCATTCCTCTTCAATTTGTCATTCCTAGAATAGTAGATCTGGTAGCATAGTGACTAAGGTACTTGACTGCTAACCAGAAAGCTGGTGGTTCAAACCCACCAGCCACTTCTCAGAAAGAAGGTAGGTACTTCCTCAGAAACCCAAGGAGGGGTCACTATGAGTCAGGCCTGACTCCACAGCACATAACAACAACAACAGCATAGTAGATCATATGATATGGTTGTCTGATTCAAAACGGCCAAAAGTAGTGCATTTCAAGTCACTACTGCCTAAGATATTGATCTTTATGCATTCCATCTCTCTCTCTCTCTCTTTTTTTTTTAAGTAACTTCCAATTTTCCTACATTCACACTTTGTACATTCCATCTTCTGATTATTAAAAGATATTTGCAACTGTTTCTTCTCATTTTGCCTCATGCCACATCAGCAAATGGAGGTCTAAAAGCTTAACTCCATCCATGTCATTAAGGTTGACTCTAGCCCTGGTGGCACAGTGCCTAAGGCATTTGATTGCTTACTAAAAAGTTCACAGTTAAAACTCACCAGCCAGTCCATGGAAGGAAGACCAAGCTACCTACCTTCATAAAGATTTACTGCCTCAGATACCCAATGGGGGGTCTCTATGAGTTGGAATGGACTCAATGGCAGTTTTGTTTTGTTTGTTTCTTTTCCCTATTCTGAGGAGGCAGCCCTTCCCCAGTCATATCTTGAGTGCCTCCCAGTATGAGGGGCTCATCTTCTGGCACTATATTGGACAATGTTTCAGGGCTATTCATGTTTTCCTGAAATATATCAGAAAGTGTTTTAGTGATATTCATAGGGTTTTCAATGGTCACTTCTTTGAGAAGTGGATGGCCCCTTCCTTCTTCCAAGTATATCTTAGTCTGGAAGCTCCGCTGAAATCTGTCCACCATGAGTGACCATGCTGGTATTTTAAATACTAGTGGCATAGCCTCCAGCTTCACAGCTACA
>NW_006927921.1:0-6475 GCF_000298275.1 Orycteropus afer afer
GGACACTGGGAGGAGGTAACTATGGGGAGGAAGTGGGAGGGGAGCTGTTGCATTGTAAATTTTGGTCAATGACATGAGACAAAGTATATGTGAACTGCTATATGAAAAGTGAATTTACTCTGTAAATCTTTACCCAAATCCTAATTAAAAAAAAAAAAAAAGAAATGATCAAACAATATCACACGCAAGTAAAATTTTGCTGAAAATAATTCAAAAACAATAGCAACAGTATGTTATTATTGTTGTTAGGTGCCATCAAGTCATGTCCAACTCGTAGTGAACTTATGTACAATAGAACGAAACACTTCCTGGTCCTGTGCCAGCCCCATTATCCTTAATATACCTGAGCCCATCCTTGCAGCCACTATATCAATCTATCTTGTAGAGGGCCTTCCCCTTTTTCATTGACCCTCCATTTTACCAAGCATGATATCCTTCTTTAGGGAATGGTTTCTTTTCACCAATGTAGGTGAGAAGAAGTTTGGCCACTCTCACTTCCAAGGAGCATTCCAGATGCACTTGTTTCAGGATAGATTTGTTAGTTCTTTTAGCAGTCTGTGGTACTGTCATTATTCTTCACCAGCACCACAACTCAAAAGCATCAACTCATCTTTGGTCTTCCTTATTCATTGTCCAGTTCTCACATGCATAAGAGATGATTGAAAATCCCATGGCTTGGGTTAGGCACACTTTAGTCTTCAAAGAGACATCTTTGCTCTTCAACACTTGAAAGAGTTCTTTTACAGCAGATGTAATATGGCCAATGCAAAATGCTGTCTGATGTCTTGACTGTTGCTTCCATTGGTGTTGATTGAGAACCAAATAACAGGAAATTTTTGACAACTTGCACTTTTTCTCCATTTACGGTGGTGCTGCTTATTGGTCTAGTTGTGAGGATTTTTGTTCCATTTATTCTGAGGTGTAAACCATACTGCATACTGTAGTCATCAATCTTCATCAGTAAGTGCTTCAAGTCATCCTCACTTTCAGCAAGAATAGTTGTTTTGCCTACATATTGTAAGTTGTTAATGTGCTTTCCTCCAACCCTGATGCCACGTTCTTCTTCATATAATCCAGTTTCTCAGATTATTTGCTCAGCATACACATTGAATAAATACGGTGAAAGGATACACCTTGACACACGCCCTTCTTGACTTCAAACCATGCAGTATCCCCCAGTTTTGTTCAAATGACAGCATCCTGGTCTAGGTACAGGTTCCTCATGAGTACAATTAAGTGTTCTGGAATTCCAATTCTTTGCAATTTTATCCATAATTTGTTATGATCCACACAATCAAGTGTTCTTACATAGTCAGTAAAACATAAACAAACATTTTTCTGGTATTCTTTGCTTTCAGCCAAGATCCACCTAACAGCAACGATATCTATCTCTTGTACCATGTCCTGTCTTCTGAATACAGCTTGCATTTCTGGAAGTTCTCTGTCAATATATTGCTGCAACTGTTTTTTAATTATCTGCAGTAAGATTTTACTTGCATGTGATAATAATGATGTTGCTCAATAATTTCAATTTTCTGTGGGATCATGTTTTTCAAATGGGTACAAATACGGACCTCTTCCAGTCAGTTGGGCAGGTAGCTGCCTTCCAAATCTCTTGTTATAGCTGAACGAGTATCTACAGCACAATATCCATTTGTTGAAACATCTCAAGGGGTATTCTGTCAATTCCTGGAGCCTTGTTTTTTTGCCAGTTCCTTCAGTGCAGCCTCAACTTCTTCCTTCAATACTGTTGGCTCTTAATCATATGCCACCTCCTGAAATGGATTAACATCGGCCAGGTCTTTTCGTACAGTGACTGTGTATTCCTTCCATCTTTTTTTGATGTTTCCTGCATAATTCAATATTTTTCCCATAGAGTCTTTCAATATTGCAAATCAAGACTTACGTTTTTTTCTTCAGTTCTTTCAGCCTAAGAAATGCTGACCATGTCCTTCCCTTTTGGTTTTTTAACTCCAGACCTTTACACATTTCATTATAATAATTGGCTTTGTCTTCTTGAGCTGCTCTTTGAAATCTTCTGTTCAGCTCTTTTATTTTGTCATTTCTTCCATTTGCCTTAGCTACTCTTCATTCAATGCCATGTTTCAGAGTCTCTTCTGACATCCATTTTGATCTTTTCTTCTTTCCTGTCTTTTTAATGACCTTTTGCATTCTTCATGGATGATGTTCTTGATGTCCTCCCACAGTTCCTCTGGTTTTTGGTCATTGGTGTTCAATATGTCAAACCTATTCTTTAGATGGTCTCTAAATTCAGGAGGGATATAATCATGGTTATATGTTGGCTCTCATGGCCTTGTTTTAATTGTCTTCAACTTCAACTTGAACTTGCATATGAGCAGTTGATGGTCTGTTCTAAAATCAGCTCCTGGACTTCTTTTGGCTGAAGATAATGTGTTTCTTCATCATTTCTTGTCACAGATGTAATCAATATGATTCCTGTGTACTCTATCTGGTGAAGTCCATGTGTGTAGCCATCGTTTGTGTTGCTGAAAAAAGTATTTGCAATGAATAAGTCATTGGTCTTGCAAAATTCTATCATGCAATCTACAGCATTATTTCTATCACCAAAGCCATATTTTTCAGCCAATTTTTCATATTTTTCAGTGATTCTTCTTTGCTTCAAACTTTTGCATTCCCATTACCAGTGATAATCAACACATCTTGATTGCATGTTTGGTCAATTTCAGACTGTATAAGTTCATAAAAATCTTCAATTTCCCCATCTTTGGCTTTTGTGGTTGGTGAGGAAATTTGAATAATAGTAGTATTAACTGGCCTTCCATGTAGGCATATGGATATTATCCTATCACCGACAGCAACAGTATATTGGCAGAGAACTGCCAGAAATGCAAGCTGGATTCAGAAGAGGACGTAGAATGAGGGATATCATTGGTGATACTGGATAGATCTTGGCTAATAGCAAAAAATAGCAGGAAGATACTTACCTGTGTTTTATGGAGTATGTAAAGACATTTCCTTTTGTGGTTCACAACAAATTGTGGATAACATTGCAAAGAATGGGAATTTGAGAACACTTAATTGGGCTCATGAGTAACCTGTATATAGAACAAAAGGTTGTCGTTTGAATAGAATGAGAGGATTCTGCATGGCTTAAAATCTGTAAGGATGTGTGTCATGGTTGCACCCTTTCCCTATACTTATTCATTCTGTTTGCTGAACAAATAATCCAAGAAGCTGGACACCATGAAGAAGAATGACACATCAGGATTGAAAGAAGGATCATTAACAACCAGCAGTATGCAGATAATACAATATTGCTTGCTGAAAGTGAAGAAGACTTGAAGCACTTACCAGTTAAATCAAAGACGACAATCAGCAGTATGGATTACACTTCAACATACAGAAAACAAAAATCTTTAAATCATGGTGATTGGAGACAAGATAGAATTTGTGAAAGATTTCATTTTACTTAAATCCACAATCAACAACAGTGGAAGCAGCAGTCAAGAAATCAAGCATTGTAAAAAAAAATATATATATATATATATATATATATATATCAGAAATTGTATTGTAATGGGAAAATCTGCTGCAAAAGACCTCTTTAATGTGTTAAAGAACAAAGATGTCACTTTGAAGATTAAAGTGCACCTAACTCAAGCTATGATATTTATAATCATCTCATATGCATGTGAGGGCTGGACAATGAATAAGGAAGACCAAAGAAGAATTGATGTCTTTGAATTGTGGTCTCGACAAAGAATACCATGAACTGCAAGAAGAATAAATAAATCTGTCCTGTTATGTGCAGGCAGAACATTTCTTAGATGAAAGAATGGCCAGACTTTATTTCACCTACTTTGGTCATGTTTTCAGAAGGGACCAGTCCCTGGAGAAAGATACCATGCTTGGTAAAGTGGAGAGTCGGCAAAAACGGGGAAGAACCTCAAAGAAATGAATTGACACAAAGACAAGCAAGGATTATGAAGCTGACACAGGACCAGGCAGTGTTTCCTTCTGTTATGCATAGTGTTGCTATGAGTCGAAGCCAACTTGACAGCACCTAGCAACAATGGTATTTGGCACATAATAAGAACTGCCAGTACTTTTATGTGTATATTGAATAAAATCATGGCCTTCACTCTAAATATTTCCCATAAATTAGCACTGGTTTGTATTCTTTAATTTATATCTATCTAAATGTTATATATAGTCATTTATTTGAGCTTATATGCATATAATTGTACTGGAAAGAAGTATCTATTTAGAAACAAACAATATACAATTTAATACAGAACATATGTTCCTATTGTGTACAATACAAAATGCACATTATCTACTAATTATGCAATATCTATTTTTCTAATTGTTTTGTATCTTTTTCTCTAGTATCTGTTTAATGCCTTGTTACACATTGTGTAGGAGCTCTGGTGGCATAGTGCTTAAGGCATTTGAATGCTAACCAGAAGGCTGGTAGTTCAAACCCACCAGCCACTTCTTGGAAGGAAGATTGGGCAATCTACTTCTGTAGTGATACTGCCTCGGAAACCCAAGGAGTGGTCAGTATGAATCGGATTTGACTTGATGGCAATGAGTTTTTTGATATACCATGTGAATGTATGTAGTCAGTCAGTTCTGCTCTTCTAAATATTTACCATTTCTATTCCATCAGCTGATTTGGCTCACACTATGCCATCAACTGACATTTTACAGTTAAATTAATAGATGTAGAAAGTGCAATGACCTATAATATGAAATAAATTTCGTAATATATTCTGTGAATCTGATTTTATGGCATGTATATGAAGAGGAAGTTTATTTATACAAAAAATAAGCATTGCAGCTTTTTTTTCAAGTGTGGCACAGATTTCCTCTGTGTTAACTTCAATATGGCTTTCTAAGAGAATTTCATACAGCTAAACACAATATTAAGTGCTTAATAAAATTACAAATTCCTCCACTGCTTTTGTAGATAAAATATTGTGACTTGCTAGGAGGTTTTTAGAGAAAAGGAGCTTATGTCAAGGATCATAAAACCACACATGTAACTAGTTAAACAAAATTCTTCACCAGAGTATACACATTTATTTATCAAGCACAGAAAAAGAAACTCTGGTGGCTTAGTGGTTAAAGTGCTCAGCTGTTAATCAAAAGTTTGGCAGTTTGAAACCACCAGCCGCTCTGTGGGAGAAAGATGTGGTAGGCTGTCTGTTTCTGTAAAGATTTGCAGGCTTGGAGACCCTATGGGACAGTTCTACTCTGTATCTTAGGATTGCTATGAGTTAGACTTGACTAAATAGCAGTGAGTTTAGTGTATAAGAAAAATGACAAATATGAAAATTGTCAAGTTGTAGAATGAAAAGCAGTATTTAGTTATATTAGCACCTTTTTTAAGGAGAAAGATAAACTCATTGTAAATTGAAAATATTGTAGATCAAACACAGACACAATAAAATTGCCACTTCTGCTTAAAAAGTTGATGTGTAACACTTTGCCACATTCCATTATTCTGTAAGATTGGACACTCTGCCAAGGTATTATAGTCCAGTGACTTCAAAATATTTTACTATTATGCCCTCAAGCCTATTTATACATCTTTGACTTGATTTTAATATTTTAGTATATTTCTCAATCTTTGGAAATTATTTCTATAACACTGCTTTCATATGTAAGACCAAGCTTTCAAAAATTATGTATATGAAATATAGTACATTATATTGAAATGTAAATGTATTAATTTCTCCTTTTATATGGATCTATAAACATATAAATATATATGTATACATTTATTTATCACCTAAAGTGAATCCTTTATACCAAATATTAATATAGTAACACTCATGTAACCCTCTTTATATCCTTTGAGGTAAGTGCTATTGCAGTAGGCTGAATAGTCACCTCCCCCAAAACTCCACATTTTAGTCCCCAGGATCTCTCTATATATTACCTTAAATGTCAAAAGGGACATTTAAGATGAGATTAAATTCAGGATCTGGGTAGGGAGAGAACACCCTGGATTGGCCAGGTGTTCCCAACATAATCTCAAGACCTCATGTAAGAGGGGCACAGGGGGATGAGATTTAGGTAAGGAGATATGATGATAGGACAAATCAGCCGGAGAAAGAGAAATATTTGAAGATAATATGCTGATGGCCATAAAAATGAAGGAAGAGACCATACACAGAGACAGGTGGCTTCTACAAACTAGAAATGACTAGGAAAAGGATTTTTCCTTAGAGTGTTCAGAATACTATACTGAATATTACTATTCTGCTAACATCTTGATTTTAGGATTTCTGACCTCCAGAACCGTAAAATAATATTTGTGGCTTAATCTATTAAAATTATAGCAATTTGTTACAGTAGTAATAAGAAATTAATACAGTTAATATCTATTTAAAATGCATTTTTAAAAAGTCTATAGCATTTGTGTACCTTACCCATGGTATCACAACTAAGTGGTAAATGTAGTTTTTTTTTTTTTTTTTTTTTT
>NW_006927922.1:0-454 GCF_000298275.1 Orycteropus afer afer
GCAACAATGTAGTATCTTTAAGAGAAACGCTTCTAACAATGAGAGAAAGGCTTGGCATGACCACAGAGTCAAGGGAGTAGTTTGAATTTGTTTTTGTTTGTCAATATAAGTTACCTGAGTAAGTTAGTTTCTGGGTGCAAGAAAGAGAAAAGTAGAAAAATATTCACTGTTTCAGAGGGAAGTTATAGTTAAATGAACACAGTTTCAGAGGAGAACAAAATGATGTAATTAAGATCATTGAAAAGGAAAGGTTTTGGAAGAGATCGACATATGTATTTTAGGCTGTGCAAAGAGGAAAGTGGAAAAAAAATGGGATGATGAAACAATTTTGAGGAGACACAGTACTTCATCCCAGGAATCTGTGAATCCTATTAATAAAAATGTCAAATCAATCCACTAAGTACAAGGGAAAGCAAGAGAAACACAGTTTCAGAGGAGAACAAAATAATGTAAT
>NW_006927922.1:3495-4959 GCF_000298275.1 Orycteropus afer afer
TGACAGAGAAAGACATAAAATGAGTATCCAAGTAAATTAATATGTAACTTAAAGTTATAGTAAGTGGTATGAAGAAAACAAATAAGATGTTCTAGAAGAGAAATACAAGGTGAGAGACCTAACTTAGAAAGTAAGGAATAACTCTGAGCAAGAGGTAATCAAACTGTGATTGGAAAAAAAAGTAAAATGTATTCCTTGAAAAGGAAGGGCTGGAAGAGAGGGTAAGTGAGGTGACAATTTAGTGGTCAAGGTAGAAAGAGCAGTGTGTACAAAGATCCTGTGGTAGGAGTAGACAGGACATGCTTAAGGAAAGAAAACAGTATAGTGAGGAAGATAAAACGTGTTATTAAATGAGTCAAGGTCTCTTAGAGCCAGAGGATGCAGGTAAATTCAAGTAGAATTAAGTAGCCTGGTAAATACTCTTTTCCACATGTAATGCTTATTTTTCTGTTATTAACATCTGCCACATTCATACGCTGCTTAACAATTTCTTCTGTTTGTGTTATCTAGTCTTCCTCTGTAAAGTTCCCATCACAGAAATATGTACATGTGGCTGGAGTAGTCTTCTTAGCTGTTAGTCAGCATGCTAATGAAAACTGAAGACACTGATTTTTGAAAGCTCCCTGTACTCCATCTATGGTTTATGCATATACACACATATATGCATGTTGTGGGTTTTAAAATGAGTCCTGAAAACTGTTCAACTCATTATATCCTTGGAAAAAACTTCAGACATTTAAATAATGTAAGAAAATATTATTTAAAATCAAGTTGATTATTACCATTTAAGCCTTCTAAAGGGACAGTATATTTCATTTTTGAAGGAAAATAAATCTCTGTAGTAGCCCCCTTTTACTCAGAGACTGACAGAAATGAAATAATGGGAAAAAAATGAAATGCCAAAGCCTCTGACGAATAAGCATAAATAGCCCATTGTTTTAGCAAAGGCACTGAAGTCTTTGGATATGTAACATTATGTTTGGAGTCTTGAAAAGCATAATTTAGAAAAGTAAATTATTCTGTATGATGGTGATTTGAGTATCGGTGAGGGTGCTTAAGGGTTGGCGCCCGGGAAAAAAAAAAAAAAAAAAAAGGTGAGTTCCTTGAGGAGAAAAGGGGATGTGCATCATGATGACATGAATCTTCTTCATTTTCCTCAGATTTTTAGTAAAATCTGCTCTTCCCAAAGTGCTTTGGGTGAAATTGGTAATAATATGTGTGAGTGTCTGATTTGTAAGTATGTGTTTGTTGTTGTTGTGTGACATCAACTTGATTTCATTTCTTAATGACCCCATGTGACAGAGTACAACTGTCCCACTGGGTTTTCTTGGCTGTTATACTTATGGAAGTTGATCCCCAGTTCTGTCTCCCCCAGAAGACCTAGTGGGTTGAAACCACTGACCTTTCAGTGACCAGCCTAGCACTTAGCTGTCGAGCCACCAGGGATCTTGTGTGTGTGTGTTG
>NW_006927922.1:5859-6771 GCF_000298275.1 Orycteropus afer afer
AACAACCCACATCACAATTGCTTAAACTACACAGAATTGTCATCCAGCCAAGTTGACACACAGCTCCAACTAACACAGTCCACCCTTTGTCAATTTGGTAGTTGTACTCATCTTTTTAACCATATATAATCTCTAAATAAGGACAATTATAAAGTCATATTTGTGTCTGACATGGTACGCTAATACACATAAAACCAAAACACATTAACTTTATTTACATTTCACAGTTCATAACAGAAGGAAACAAAAATACTTCATGCACATATAAAATGAAGAAATATAACAATCACAGTCCTCTTTTCTGCAGCTGGTCACGTGGTCATAGCTGATATTCAGAACTACCTTCTTCCACCACCCATTCTATATTTCCCTTACCCTCAGCATGCACCTCAGCTGGTCATGGTTCTTTACCTGATGAGTGACCCAAACCTTTATTCCAGAAGGGTCTGGGCCATTAGCAGTCATATCAGAATTGGGTTGCTGTAATTTTCCATTGATTTTAATCACAGGGCATGGTAGTACTAAGAGACATCCTAAAGAATCTCTTGTATTCAGACATACTCTTCTTTACCACCATTATGTAATGTCAATCCAATTTTCCCTTGGCAATCAGGATCTATCACACCAGATAGTACAGTAATACCCTTCTTTGTTGATCCAGAGGCATGAGGAAGCCAAAATGGCCAGGTAGCATTCTTAATTACCAGTCCACTGCAATCAGTATTGTGTCTCCAGGTGGGAAGGATCCTCCTTTTGAGACTAAGATCTCCAGACCCACAGAGCATAGGGTAGCAGGGACAGGAAGCAAAAATTTTTTGAGTGGGTCACTAGGGGTAATAGTAAGTGGTACCAATCCCATTTCCACCCCTTAGTTCCTGGACCCTTGAATCCTGGATATTGGAGAAACAGCAC
>NW_006927923.1:0-566 GCF_000298275.1 Orycteropus afer afer
GTCGATGTTCATCTATTTCAGGAGGTGGCATATGATCAAGAACCAATGGTATTGAAGGAAAAAGTCAAGGCTTCATGGAAGGAGGTGGTGAAAAACAAGGCTCCAGGAATTGACAGAACCCCACTGAGATATTTCAATAAACGGATGCCATGTTGGAGGGTCTGACTTGGTTATGCCAAGAGATTTGGAAGACAGCTACCTGGCCAACTGACAGGAAGAGATCCATATTTGTATCCATTCTAAAGAAAGGTGATCCCACACAATGTGGAAATTATCGAACAATTAACATCACCCACAAATAAAATCTTATTGAAGATAATTCAAAAACAGTTGCAGCAATATATTGATGGAGAACTTCCAGAAATGCAAGCTGGATTCAGAAGAGGATGTGGAATGTGGGATATCATTGCTGATGTCAGATGGATATTGGCTCAAAGCAAGGAATACTGGAAAGATGTTTACTTGAGTTTTATTGACTAAGCAAAAGCATTTGACTGTGTGGATCATAACAAACTATGGATAACATTGAGAAGAATGGGAATTCCAGAAGACTTGATTGTACTCAT